>NW_009924931.1:0-26310 GCF_000696875.1 Nestor notabilis | reverse complement strand
ACTATTCTATGATTCTGTGATTCTATGTTCTAGTTTAGCCCATCAGAAATTAAAATTTTCTTATAGTGTTTTTTAGTGTCTTAAGAATTATGGCTTTCCTGGATAAAAAGCAGTAATAAAGTCTGAGCTACTGCACACGAAAGTCAGGACTGGGTTACTGCTCTAATGGGTCTCACTTTATCTGCTTTCTCCCGATGGACTGAAAATGTTTTCCCTAAGAAGGCGATAACTTAAAACATCTGTCATAACTTACTAAGAAGGCACAGCCTCCTAATTCCTTTAGGATCCAAGCAAAGGTTAATTTCCAGGCTGCTTTTAGCAAGGTTACATCACAGCATTTCAGGAATGCATGTTTTCTGACCTGTTTTAACAGCGGATAACTATCCTAACCTCAGAACTGCCACTCAGCAGACTTCCAGCATACTTTTCCTTGTTGTATGTTTAAGAAAAAAAAATCTGGTTAATATACTTAAGTAATTTTCAAACTTGAAAAGAAATAATCTAAAGGTAAGAGTTTCAAGGCTAGTTTATGGGATTCAGAGTCCCAATATGTGCAAGAAATGAAATAAAACTATTTGCTATGGCTCTGAAATCACAAACTTGTGAACTACCATACTATGTGTATATATGTATAATAAATTATTGCATGTGTTTATTAAGTATGGTGGGTGGGTGTGTTAAAACACAAAGGAACTAGTCTGAAACATGGGTGAAACACAAGAGTGTAAGACAACTATGCTTCATTCATTGCTGCAAGAAATGTTACACCAACCAGGCACTATTGACATTGATATAGCTGGAAAGTGTGATTGCCAAAACATTTTATGATTTTTCCACACTACAAGTCATCTTTATAAAAAAGGTCTATGAAATTGATCATTTTATTAAACTCTGATTGTAGGAGTATACCTACATAATTAGGTCTTAAATCTTTACAGCATCCTAGATGAACATATATTTTACACTAACCATTTACCAGACTTGGAAAAAGCAAGCATAACATACTAATATATATTTCTTAGGATCAGGCACCAAAATTTAATTCTATAATAAACACAAGTGTTTAGGCAAGCAATGAAATAATGTCAACAGGACCATATACTGTTTCTCCCTCTGTTTCCCTGGAGGCTTCTCTCACTGGCTTTTTGTGTCATCCAGTTCTGTAAAGGCATGTGAGGGCCCTGGCTAAAGCAGGAGAGAGACAGGATTGGCACAGCAGTCTTTTAGGATGGAACTCCATTAGATTTGACATGAGCTGCCCAGAAGAGTGCCAGTGCAGCTTTAAGAAAGAGCAATGTTGTGGTTTTAGTACCTCCTCAATCAAGCTATCAGAACATATATTTACTTCTGTTTCATCTTTTTTCTCCCCTGGGATTTTTTTTTTTTTTAATTTGATTTGATTTGTAAGGCTAGCTACACATAACAGAATTGTTTTCATATTTGTACGTAAAGTCTTAACTGAATTGTTAGTGTTAAGTATAATACAATGTAACCTGAATCCAGCAAAGAAGGAATGCCTCGGTTTCACCTTTTGACCTTGCTTAATTAGATATATCTATAATAACAAGGTTAAATTTCTATCTAAAATAAAAATCTCAGTGCATTTCAATGACATGTTGTACTGAATTGTATAAGTAGATAAATCTGGACCTCCCAAAGTTAACTTAAATATTTCTTCCACTTGTCAATTCTTGGTTCTTTTTTAAACTTCTTTTTTCCTCTTTTTGCTCATTCTGATTAGTTCTTTTATATTTAAACATCTCTCATAGTTTCTCTGCTTAGAGTAATAGAAACTAATTCTGGCTTCAGCAAAATATTCCATGAAAAAACAAGTTTTCAAGGCTCTGCCTTAACCACGCCTCTAACAAGCTTCTCCTGGCTGGTAGTGGTAAAAGGTTTGATATCCAAATGACAGTAATGCCACAGTGGGCTCATGAAAAACGGCCAAAGAGTTAAATATTCATTAAATAAATAAATCTTGTAAGAATATTGCCAGTTTTTAGGGGAAATAAATGTGTTTACCAAAAAAACATGAACTAGTTCTGGCCAGAGTAATACCTGGATTACAGGTACTAGTTCCTCTGCCTTGAGTAGTAGGAGATTGTAAATGTAGGCTAAGAGAAAAGAGAAGGATGGTTTATAAACATGTTGCGATGTTGATTAATTAAAAAAAACTTAATTGTTTGAGAAAGGTTGTGCTATTTCCAGATTTTTAAACACACTTTCCCTGCCCAGCAGTAGAAGAATGGGCTAAATGACCTCTTGAGGATTCTCCTTACTCTGTTTTCTGACACTAGTATTTGAATGCTATAAAGAGAAAGGTCATTGATAGTAGCATAGAAAGTATCCTTAAGTTTACCATTCTGATTTTATTTCACAATTAGATCATATGGGAAAATAACCACTGCTTAGATATGCTATCCACATATTGATTTGTTTTTATAACACTTAAAATTTTGCACTGTATTTGATACTGCCTTGGATAGCATCACACGAATGAGCCAAAGCCTAATAGAAACTCATAACAAAACTGCATCACAATTGCCAATGTAAATACTATCTCTCTTAACCTTACATTCTTTAGAATTTCCCAGGATGTTTATTTTCAGTGTTTAGGAAAGCAGAGTAGCCCAAAATACACAGTAGTCTATTACTGGGAGATAAAATTCAGGTAAAGAGATCATTACCTTAGAAGACAGGAAGAAAACGTAACTGCAAGTATTGATCCTGATTTTAATGTCATTTAAGGTATTATTTGGTCAAGGAAGCAGCTATCAGGAAACAGGAAGACTCTATTAGGAGTCAGAAGGAAACGAACCAAAGTAGGAAGACTCTGTCCTCTTACTGCTGTAGTTTGAAACTCACTGTGATGCCCAAAGAAGTATGCAAAATCTCACATTTTCAAGGGAACTATCATAATTTCAAAAGGAATGTTATTCATAAATAATATTCTACATTGTCACCAGCATCTACTACATCACATGGCAACTCCTTTTTACAGAATTCAAACCACTATAAATTCCTTGAGTTGGTGCCCAAAGTACGATCTGAGGTCATTAAATTCATTATCACTATGAGTAAAATATGTGTCTATCAAAACTGTCATTAATTTGTATGTCAGAGACCACAGCCAATTTACAGTAATTGCCTAACAGTTTGGGCATTTGCTCATTAGTAAGAAAAAAATACTTACCCATTTCTTTTGTGAGCTTTGTTAACATCACATAGGTGAGGAAAGTAAATTATCATGACACCTCTCTCCATAGAAACGTGTATCTTGGAGACCTTGGCAGTCTTTAATAGAATGTAATGGCATAAATGGTATACAGATAGATCAGCCAGAAAACTAGTAAATTAGGTTTGTGTGGGCATCATTCTCACTGAAATCATAGGCAGAAATAGGACAAGGTCAGGCCTTACAGTCCTGTAACAAGCAACAACACTGAAAATATGTTGCTATAACCATATTGATTTCAGTAAATATATTTTTGATTTATGCTGTTGTCAGCTCAGAAGCAAGTCTACACACATTTTCATGTCCATCTCAGTTCAAAGAAAGCCCACTGACAGTCATCAGCACGAGCAGCTATTTCACACCTCTGCTGTGGACTGCTCACTGCGAGACTTACCTCACTAAGCCACCAGCAAGACTTTATACTAACGTACTATCATACTAACATATGTTACTAAAAAGTGGGTGTAACTTATGAAAAAGCAGCTGCCAAGATCAAAGACAGTCTCATGCCTGAAAAAATTTCAACTAAAATGTGCAGTAGCCGAGTTTTCTTCAGAGATTGCTGATACTTGAATTTAAATCTCAGTTCCAGATAGTGAGTAGTCATTCATTCAATTATCTTCATTGACATCCTTAACGTAAGTTTCATCCTTAACATAAATTTATCATAATATCCCTTTCTTCATTACTTATGATATCTATGCAACCTATGGCTGCTACAGTTTTCAGTTTGTTTTTTTAAAATACTAAGTAATTACTCCAGGGACATCTTTTTTCCTGTCTGTGACACTGGGCTTTTACTTTTGTGTGGTGAATTAATGGCATTAATTAGCTCTGTGCCTTGACAACACACAGTTTCTACCCATGGGCTTTTTTAAACAAAAAGGAGACTAAGATCAACTAAACCAGATGAATTAATTTAATGTCTCTTGAAGACAAATGGTCAGATGAAGTACATACGGCATCCTGAAGATCTAGATCTGACTTGAGTAATATCACTTCAGGTTTAGACTTATGTGATCAGAATTAGGCCAGTTTTATGTTTTTCAGCCCCAGGGCAAAATTTTGAAATGTATATATTTAGACAGGAATCAGAACAGTTAAATAAATAATAAAAACTTAATTTCTTCACTACTGAATCTAATAAGCTCCATAATCCATTAAGATTATTGGGAAAATATCTTAACTTCCTACTTTGGAAGTGCAGTTACTTATCTGTTGCTAAACACCTCTAAAGACAAAGGTTGCTCAGTTAACAGTCTCAATGTTTAAGAACACAGATTTTGTGGGATGCATCTATGCAACATAAAGTATTCACAAGCACCTGCAAACTAGAGTGTGTGTCACTCTCCTGAGCAACACGCAGCAACTCTCAAGTGTGGTTTCCTGCAAAGCCAAAAAAAAAACGGATATGCTCTTCTAAGTGAAAAGAAGCAGTTTTACAGAAACAAAGTGAAAACACAATCCATGAAAATCAAGCCCAAAAGATCACACAACACAAGACATAATTTCAGAAATACTACCAAAGTTGGATTTTCTCTTTGGTCTGAAAATGCCACTTGCACCCTGAGAAGCAAATTTTTGCTTCCAAGTATTAATATCATTGTACAAATGGAGATATCTAGTATTCAAATAGTGCACAAATGCACAACGTTGTGTGGATGGATGAAAATGTGGATCTAAATGTTCAAAGAGACAACAGAAGAAAGTATAAATATGTTATGAGAAGTACAGAATTACAATAGCATAGTAACAATCATATATAAGCACTGAAATGTTAATGGAGTGCTTGGCAAGCCACATACCTCATACAAAAACAGTGAAGCTACTTTCTAAGTAGGAGGAAAATAATCATTTCCCCCCACTCCAAGATTGTTTTAGCTATTTCCTGTCATGTTGAATTTCTGAACTGAAGACAATGATGATACCCATTTATCTCATTGTTGTTCTTTTATGTAGTGTGACATAAATGATATGACGCATCTCAACAAGCTACAGCATGCCAGAAAACTGTACCAGGGACTTTGCATGAACCCATGCAAATGCTCCCCATCACAAAATATGTTTTGGGCTTTCCTTCAAATTTTTTCTATAATGAAGAATTCCTTGTTTCAGTTCCATAAGCACAATTAAGTGTTGCACATCTTCAGTAATTATTATTTAATTAGAACCTGATTTTAAGTAAAACTCAATAGTTAAACAACTGCATTCTCCACTTACTAATTCAGACTAGGTGGGGGGGAAGATTTACCCCACCGATCTGACCATTTAACACTGTTCAAACTGCGCATGCAGAGCTTTGATCACCTTCAAAATTATACTAAAACTTCTAACATAACATTAATGCAGTGCCACAATATTTTGAGGAGTAAAAAAAGTTGTTGTTATAGAGCACATACTTCTATCAAATACTGTGTAAATCACTAATTAAATTAAGTTTGTTCGGATGCTGCACTGAGCTAATCATAGTCTTTACTACAGCATTGAGGATTAATGCCACTGACAGTAGACCTGGCCAAAACAAGATAAATTGTATGAAAGTATTTTTGATTCCAGCATTACACATATCACAAAACTGAAACAATTTTAAGGAGTAATGGATTTTTTAAAAGACTGACAGCCCAAATGTTAGATCACAGCATGTCATCAGTTCAAGTTCTTTCCCTGAACCATACACATTTCAGTCAGAGAGTTACTGTTTACCTGTCCATCATGTTTTTTTTCCATGCCACCCCCTTCTCTTATTTTTATCCATCTCCAATCCCTGGGAAGTTTTCACATGAAGTTTTGGTAATGGAAGTGTAGTCAAAACAGCTGCACTTATTCAAGTGTTAAAGTTTAAAAAAAATAGCATTATGAAGTTGAAAAGGGTTTTGTCAGTGTTCTTTCAGCCTCCCCTACACATCCTGCTTGAGAACTGTGACTATCCCAAAACATCCTGGGGAAATGGAAGTTACATTTTCATAGTAACATTAGGCAACGGCTACTATTGCAGCACTGAAAACAGATGCCTTGTGAAAGGAAATAAAAACTTGTTATAAGACAGGAGCCTTAGGGCTCTTATTCATGTCTGTCTATTTGAGACTCTATATTGAACCAGTCAAATCTAATTAATGAGTTATTTTCAAAAGATGTAAGCTACAATGATAGGTTAATACCCTAACAGCTTTGGTTTCTATAAGCCCAGCACATCTCATTATTCTCAGCATAATAGTAAAGCTAGCACAGACTGGAAGTTTTTAGGTTGTTTATTCTTCAGATAAAACACTACCCAGGAACTAAAGAACAGAGATCAGCAGAAATGTTGTGGTACCAATACAGCCCTATTTATGTGGTGCATAATTAGTGTATTAGGGTTTATGAAATATTTTTTTTCTCTCAAAAGATGCAGCTGAATCAAATAGCTCTTAAACCATTCAAAGGTTATGCTTATTTTGACTAGCTAGAAAGAAGGAAACAGGAGACAATATTGTTTTGGTGAAGAAGCATAAGGCAGACTGGAAAATTTATTGAGAAGTAGTTTTCATGGTGATGAGAGAACAAAACATGTATCGGTGTGGGCAGACTGAAATCGTCTTTTAAAAACAGGGTTGGTGCTGACTCAGTGTTGAGGGTGCTCTTTTTCTGTGCTTGTATTTACAAGACCCTGCTATTTAGTATGAATTAGGTAGGAGAAAAATAAATAAAAACATCTGTCCATGGCTGGCAAGGGTGAGCCTGACAGTGGCTGCACTAGAATTAAGAACCTCGTACACTGGATTCTCAGCAATGCTCAAACACATATTGATGCTAATCTCTCCTCACCTCCAGCAGGCTGGCGGTAGTCTACCTATCAGTATGCAAAGACATTTGTTATTGGAAAAATAGGGTTATTCCTTCTCTTGAAAGTATGGATGTATTCACTCTTGTTTATCTGTTAGCTTCAGCAGAAAAGGGATTTGGCTTTTATTGCTGTTCTTTAAACATTTAGGGAGATTAAGCCTTGGCATACATACTAAACACATATTTCTAATCCCTCCAAAACATTTCTTTTTTTTTTTTCCAGACCACTTTTGTACATGGTATGTAGAAAGAAATTTAAACTATTAACAGTAAAGGACTGGTTTTCATTACTGTAACACACGTAAGAATCCACAAGGCCTACCTCCCACATTTACAATTTTGGTCATGAGGAAAGGTACATGCAAATACTTGCATTTTATTTTTTTGCTTGAGACACAAGCCTTAAAATCTCATCTATGTATATTTTCAGCAAACCAGCATTTTTAGGAGTACAAACACAATAAGTCCTGTGAAAACGCACAGCATAAAAAGTAATTTAAGAAAATTATTTATGGAGATAGCAGCCCAACAATAAAACTGTACCTGTTCTAAAGTGCTTCCTACAGAAATCCAATGTTACTTTATTTTAATAAGTTCTGCCAAAAAGTCTGCATATATATACAAGCAAACTCCCTGAAAACTATCTATCTGAAACAATTTTCAGCCCTGCAATTAAACCAGGTTTCATTTCCTTTTTGTTTTCTGCTTAATCCTCCCTTTGCAGAGATAGGAGGATAACAACTTTTAGCGAAAAATGTCAGGATGAAAATAAGATACAGAAATACAGAGTATTTAAAGACAATCTATTGCACATTGCAGCAATCCTGAATTGTAGTTGCTAGTGCATCAGTAATATCAGGGTGACAGCTTACCAAACATTTCACATGGATGGTTTCACAAAGATCTTAGTCATAATAATTCACATTGCAAACTCTCCATGTTATATGCTTACAGGAAATGCTTGTTAAACACAATCTAGATAGATAGAAATGCCACTATGAACAAGAACGTTTACCTCTCTTTAGTTATCATGAATTTTGTTAAAATTATGGATTAATGTCACTTCACTTCCTCTCCCTCCCCTCTCTCTCACACATGTACATGCACATTTAGAGTTTGGTCTTCTGCATTAAAATTCTCATTCCAGAAAAGTTCTGAACATATAACTCAAAATAGTTCTGACAAGGGTTTTAATGATTATATTATTTTAAGATTTAATATAATAACATTTTTTTCTTTTCTTTTCCAATTACATCTTCTCTTTTACAACAATATGAAACAAGAAAATACAAGAAGTTACCAACACAGGACTTATAATAGTGAAAAGCAACTAACAAGGAAATTTAGAATAAAATGAGATTTAGAATAAACAAATATTAATTATACAGGTTGGTTTGGGGTTTGGTTTTGTTGTTGCTGTTGCTGTTTTGGTTGGGTTTTTTTTAGTAAACTGGACAGATCTGTGATGGAATGCATTCATAGCATCATTTAGCATTACCAATTTACTTCTAAATATCATTGAACATCATGGTTGAAAAAGAGTTACATTCCACAGCAAGAAAAGAGATTGGTGATTGAAATTCCATTTTTCAGTTCTATCAACTTCCAATTGAAAGACGGTAGTGAATATGTGTTTAAAAGTTACCTGAGGAGAACTGACACTGTAGAGATGCAGTAAGACAGTGCTGGACAGATATCACTCATTTCACTCCTTCCTAACTCACTGTACTTTGAGAATGAGTGTTATCAACCATACCTTTTTTTCTGGTTTAGTTACTGATGAATACACTTAATATTTGCAGTTTCTTCTCTTAATGCTATCAAAAAATTAAATTTTGGAGAGCACTTCCTCCATAAAATACTTCAGTTTATTCAAGAAATATTCACTTTTTTATTGATGTCATAAAGAAATATGAGTTCATAGGGATTAGCTGGTCATTGCTGGGCCTATGATTCTTCTGTGTTATTCACTTATCAGTGCTAAATATGAATACTCTGGAAGTTTTCAGCAGGGAAGCTAAAAAGCAAATCAGCACTGAAATTTTCTGGAAAGGATTGAGAAGATAAGTTTTTGTCACAGAGCCTTTTTCAAAACTGCTGGTTGCAAGAGGGAATTTAATGTCAGTTTTATAAGAACAGCAGATGTTTCTGGGATTTTAAAAATCACACCCTAAATGTCATTCAATATTGCAAGTTTTGAGAACATCTCTTTTGTCCCTCTTACTGTATCTTCCATGATTCTTAAACTTCTTCGAAATATTATAGTGTTCTAAATTGATTCTAAGATTTCCCAAATCATTTATTATAGTAGCAATGTGCTACATAAAATAACACATTAGTTCATGGCTCCAATACATATCCACATTTCTAGAAGTCAGAATGTAGAGAACTAGAAATAAAATGGGGTTTTTTCTGCAATTTAATGTATATCAAACAATGTCTGTTTTCACAACTTTTAATCATTTTTAACATTTTTTAATAAATGACACTTATTAAGAGACAATATTCTTAATAAGGACCAAAGGAAGATAAAATTCAAAGAAAGTGGAGTTAAATAAACATGGTTCTTGTCTTAAAGTACAAGAAGGAGGGAAAAGAAACAAAATTCAAGGCAAATTAGCTCTATTTCTGTTCCTAAAAAGTGGTAGAACAAATAATCAAACACTGTCTGAGCATTTACAAGATAAAACAAAGATGAGTAACAGTGACAGTGGATTCATCAAGAACAAGTCATGTCAAAATAATCTAATAATCTCTTTTTTTGTTTTTCATGAGAGCATGGTAGGCCCTTTGGATAGAGAAAAAGCAGTCACACTGTCATCTATCTGCACTTAAGAAAGCCTCTTGATGCTCTCTCACATGACATTTTGATAAGCAAACTAGAGAAACACTGCCTGGATGGAATTACTACCAAATGTTGTCATTAACAGTTCACTGCCAGGCTGGACAAGAGTTTGCAGTACTATTTCACAGTAGTCTGAGCATATTCATTATTTTCTTTAACAGTTTAAATAAAGAAATCAAAAGTACGATTCCTAAACTTGGAAGACAACACCAGGCTGAGAGAGCTGCAAATATATTAGATCAACATTATCTCAAAATTTAAGAAGTCTGAAGAAAATTCTGTACAAATAAGGGGACAACCTGCATTTCATGGTAGAAAAATTAACTATATCATTGCAAAATGGAAATAACTGGTAGAAAGCAATAGTATCCCATTAGTACCAGTGACTATCACAAGCTGGACATGATGTTTTATGCAAAAATAGCATTTTGAGATGTATAAATAGATTATTTTAAAATGTTTTTCCATCCCATTCAACACTTGCAAGGTCTTAGCTGGAGTATAGCATTTTAGGAAGGATGTGAAACAGCAAGAGAAGTTTCAGAAGAGAGAATAAGAGAACATAAGTGCTAAAGGAACCAGGTCTGTTTAGTCGAGAGAAAAGACTGAGAGGCAATATGATAGTATTAAAAACGTAAAAAGATAGGAAACACAAAAGCTCTTATTCTTGTCCATTGTGGATGTGAGTTTAAAATAAGCTGAAAAATTACAGATCATTATCCTAAGACATGGAATAACAACTTTCATTTGCAAGAATGAAGACTTAAGTTAAACCTAAGAAAAAACTCTCTAGCAGAAGGCAGTGAAGCAATAGATTGCCTGCAAGGGCTGTGAAGTCTCTCTAGCAGACTTTTTTCAAGAACGGGCTGAACAAGCATCTGTCAGAAGTGACAACAGTACAGTTAATCCTGCCTTTGGCAGGAGGATAGAACCAATAACTCTCCAAAATCACTTCCAAATTAATTTTATTCTATCTTTATGATCCTACACTGATTGCTAATTATCTGTCACTACACAAATAGAAGCTTATTGTTCCATTAAAAACAAACAAAAGAAAAAACCCAAAACAAGCAAAAAGAGAACCCCAATCCAACCTACCAATCAAACAAACAAACCCAAAAAACACTACCACCACCAAACTAAAACAAAAACTTGTCTTTTTTTTTTTTCTAAAAAAAGTTTTACATATTTGGAAACTTACAATATATGTACCCGGAATGGAAACAGAATTGCTTCACTTTTCACATCACAACCTGCAAAAACCTGTCTGGCAAGTTTAAGAAGTGATTCTGAATAAAATTTCAGTCATAACCACACTGCTAACTCAAACATCTATCTGCCTGAGGTGAGTCCAGGAGAAATAAGTCGGTCTACAGTGACTTACTTCTGCATTAGAACTTAAGGCTAAAAAGCATACCTCTAAGATCAATAGGAATTTTAAATTAAATTATGTATTTTTCTTTTCTTTTTTTTTTAATGGATTTTAGGTGACTTTCTCCATTAAAATTGTTATTAAGTAGTTATAAAACCAGAACAAATACTGAGCATTTTGGAGAAGACATCAGTTTGATATTCTCCCTTCCACCAACAGAGCCCATGTCTTTTCCTTTGAGAAGACTAACTCTTCATTCCTGCAGATAATGGTGACATCCAAGAACTTCTGAAACAGTCACATCTTTACTGCACTGCTCGTGCCAAGTAAGGAGCCACAAGGAAGGCTGCTCAAAGTACTAACAGTGATTTACAGCTGCTGTTAGTTCTCATCTCTTCTTTCACTGGGCTCTGTTCATGTCTTATCCTTCCAGTGGGTCTGATTACAGAAAACTCATTGTCCTTCAATAGTAAATGAGTACAATTCTGTCTAGTGATCAGTACCTGTCGTTCCAGAACCCTGTTTCTTCAAGTAATTTAATAAAATGGCGTATCTTTCACTCTGTACAAAGTCCTTCCATTGTAAATTTGTAGCAGATAACCTTTTAAAGGCTTAAGATTATGTCTTTGTCCACTGAAATAATATAATGAGCTCCTGCATTTATATTTCATCTCTACTGTTTAAACATACATCTTTTGTTACTTAAATCTTCTTGAAAGAAAAGATATTCAGATCATTACTTCCAAGAAGCTTCTCATATTGTCAGTTATTTCTATTTGTTTTCAAGAGTAGTTATTATTGTGCTTAAAATCCATCTTTATTTCATTTCTGCCAGCTAAGTGCTACTTACAGTTGCATTAACGTGACTGCTAACAAAACAGTTAGGCACATGCGTAACTTTACATGGATAGTGTCACTGAATTCAGCAAGTCATGAACTTGCTTGTTAACTGCAATTTTATGCCTTAAGAAGATTCTTAAGTGCTTGCCTAAACGAAAGGTTCTAACCTTGATTTTTAAATCTGACTTGATATTATTCGATATTCTGTAAGAAATGTTTGAAATTAATTTTCCTCCAAGACCACAAAAAGATTTACCAGGTGAAATAAATTGTCATGATAACACTGTAACACTCCTATACCATACACCATTTCATCAGGAGCATGTCATAGGTAAAAATAAGGATATGTTTACATATATTATCTGATTGTTTCTGTAGAATAAGACTTCTAGCCTTGTTAGTAAAGACATGAGGAATGAACTAGTTTGACTCTATGTAAATGAAAGCCCACAGTGTCCTGCAAATTCTAAAGGTAATACTTATGAGGTCCTCTTCATATGCATGCAAAACTCCAATAAATATTACAGCAGCAGAAGAACCCTAAACGAGATACAAAGAGAAATGTAGATTTTTTTTTCCCCTTTCACCTACTCTTGGAGTAAAAAAAGCCAAGGTAACAGGAATGTCAAAGCAGAACATAACTAACAAAGGGAAGCAACAGACACAGCAGCTATCTCAGCATTTTGGGGGCTCTGCTTGTAGATCTGTGAACTCCTTCTGGGGTGGCCAGGGACTCCTGGGAACTCCTGGAGGAATGGCAGGGTGCCTGTTGCACCAGTGAAAGGCAGCTGTGGGAGGCTGAGACTTCCAGCAGCTTCTAATGAAGCTGATCCTGATCAAAGGGTTCTTTGAGTTTCAAGCTGACTCTGAGCAGGGAGAGCCAAGCACCCATTCAGCAGGTGCTGGGAGAGATGCATGTAAGGGCCAGCCCACAGGGCAGTTCCAAAAGAAGCAGTTTTTAACGATAGTGCACAAAAGCTGACTAGAATCCCTGCTGCTGAGGGAAGTGTTCATGTGCTCAGCAGTGGTAGTGGTGTGCCACAGAATGTGTCCACAGCACACACCTGAGCAACTACCCCAGCACAGCAGAGGCTCAGAGCAAGCTCCCAAAGGAAGATGCCCCTCTGCAGGCCTCTTACTGAGATTGGAGCAGGGGATTATGGTGTCCCTGCTGGCAGGAGGTGTGTGCTCGCAAGTATCCACATCACCAAGTAGAGGAGCTGTGCCAAAGGAGGGGCAGAAAGAGTCTGTGCTTACTGGATTCAGAAATGGAGACTCACAGGATGATGGAGCCTGAGACTTAAAACGGCAGGAGAAAAGCTCCCTCTCTGATTGGCAACTACAGAACAGGGTCAGTGTGCTGGTAAGGAGACAAGCTGCTGAGTCTGAGCAGGAGGTTGAGGGCGTGATTCTTCTCCTCTCCTGAGCATTGATGAGACCACAGCTGGAGCGCTGTGTCCTATTCTGGGCTTCCCAGTAGAAGAGAGACATGTATCTACTGGAGAGAGCCCAGCTAAGGTCTGATTAAGGGCTTGGAGCATCTGGCATACAAGGAGAAGCTGAGAGAGCTAGGACTTTTCAGTTTGGAGAAGTGAAGGCGTGAGAGGGGGACCTTATCAATGTGTGTAAGTATCTTATAGGGGATACTACAGATGGAGCTAGACTCGTCTTAGTCATGTCCAGTGACAGGACAAGAGGCAAACCACAGAAAACTCTGTTTAAGGAAAAAAAGGGGGTTTAGTGTGCAAGCAGCCAAAGAGAAGAATAGGTTTCTCTGAGAGGTTGTGGAGTCTCTACCCCTGGAGATATTCAACATTCAACTGGATGCAGACCTGAACAACCTGCTGCTGTAGCTCAGTCTACTCTGAGGAGAGGGGGTTGGACTAGACATATCCAGAGGGCCAGCCTCAACTGTTGGATGATTTTGTAAGCAGTACCTGTTTCTGAGATCTAGTGATTCCAGAATTTATGAAAGTTGCAAATGCTCAGTGATGGTGACATGAATATTTGCAGGTATTTGGCTGCACCACCAAGCCAGGCCAGGTGTAAGTTAGCCACAGAGACCCATCTTTGCTGCCTCATTTCTCACTGTTAAATACTAAATGAGGAATACCTGAAGAATCAACCTACTATGTTTCATGAGTTTCATCTTTAAATGCAAAAGGATATTACAATTCTGTGCATGTACTCTCTGTGTGAGTCTATGCAATGCAGACTACGTGATCCTGAATGAGAAAGGAGTATGACCCATGAAACACCTGCAGTATTAATTGTTGTTAGTCCAGTGGAAAGGCTTCAGGAGCTCAGCCACAGCCAAATGAAGTTTACAATGTCATTTGCAACTTCAGGAGAGGAAGCAGAAAAAGAAGCAGACAATACAACATGTAATGGATCCAATGAAATGATGAGAAAAATGCATATCACAATGGGAGAATGAAAACCCTTACTGCAGTACTACAGGTCTTGACTATTATAGATAATTCTTGATAATGCACTGAATACTCCTGGAAATTAGTATGAGCAATTTTAATTAAAAACATACCATATTTTTGGAAGTGCTACCTTTTAGAAGGCTTGCTTCCACGAATGACAGTGGACAGGTCAGAGCAGGAAATGGCACAAAAAATGGTATAGACTTAGGATATACACAACAGAATGGGCTGTAAAAGTCTTCTGTTAGAATCACTTTTCTCATTCCCATGAACTTCAGTTTTAGGATCTACTTAGTAATTAATTGCAGTCCTCACTAGATGATAATGCTACAACTGAAATATACAGAATAAATTGTGCCAGTGCAAAAGAGTCAGTGATTGGCAGGCCTTTCTTAATTACAGCATTAGGTTTAGCACTTGTGTTAATATGAAATTCATTAACATGTCTCCATATACCACTAGTTAAATCCAGTTTTCTAACAGGCAGTGTCAGCTCTGAAATCAATGCTTCAGAAAACCTTTTTTACTGCATGCTGTCATCTAAAAAAAAATTAAAAAAAAAATCCACTGAGATCAGGTTTTCTGACATGTTGTTTGACTGGGCTCCCAAAACAATTCCAAGCTATTCTCAAGGGGCAACTGTGGACACACAAAACCCAGAATGAGGTTTGTGCTACAATCACTTGTCTACAAGTAAACCTCATATTTCTTCAAACACTCTTAATTCCTTTTTTAATATTTTATTGATGTAGTTTTTCATGCTGCATTTTCATGATCAATAGTTATCCTACTCATATAGAAATCTCTGTAGATGACACAGACAGAAATGCAAATGAGAGTAAAAGCTACATAATTTTTTCAGAATCATGCTAATGATCCTGGTGTCTTTCTTTGACAGGTAAGTTATTTACTTTACAAGGAAAGCACGGCAGATATAATCTCTCTGGATTTCAGAATTTTATTCCATGGGAGATGACTGATTAAAATTGAGAAGTTGGGGATTAGAAGCTGGACTGTAAAGTGGATAAGGACCTAATAAAAAAGGAATCAAATGGGTTGTGCTGAAAATGTCTGAGTACTGGTGGGCTCCCGTGCAGTTCTTCACAGTGTATTTTGGAAATTTTTAGTGTTTTTACCAGTGACTATGCCCCCAAACGGCAAAAAAAAATGCCCTTTAGGAGCATAGAATGTGATAATGAACTGTATTGATGGGATGCATCAGTAATATGGAAACATCACATCAAACATCACATGACAGAATCTGGGTAATCTTAGCAACTGAGGCAATACAAAAATAATAGATGATCTGCATATTTTGATACATTTATAGGCTAATAACAGTTCAGATAACTCTCAAACTAGAATCCGTCTTTCTCTTCAGTCTTTTTATTTTCAGGCACGTTAAGGATGTATTACCTATCTTCATAATGTTGTAATTTTTTTTTTACTTCATATTTTGATCTATAATACAATTACACTGGGATTCTTTGTATTATCCAAACTTTTTCCCAATCTTATTTTGTAGACCTTTCTTATTATAATCTCAGAGCAGTAAAACTTGCAAAGATTTTATATAGATCTTCTCAGATCCCTAAATGAGCTATCATGTGAAGTCATGAAAGACAACCTGTTATAAAACTTTCAAATTCACCTCTTTAATCTCATCTAGCTTCCAACTTTCTGTCTGCATTTTCATTCTTATTTCTTTTTCACTCACATATCAAATAATTGTACATACATTTCTTACAATACACTGTTCTTTCTTGGAAATGTTTCGTCATTTTGAACTGGATGGACAGATGCCATAATGATGGATTGGGTGAATACTACAGAACAATGAATTATGCAACTATTTTCCTCACCTCATTTCTATAGCCATGATTGTCAAAATTCCTCCCTTTCTTAGCAGTGTTGACAAACGACAACTGAAAAACAGCATTATCTCTTTGGGCTCTCCAGCATCTCCAGAATTAAACAGAAAACTCTTCTAGCACATTTAATTCTTTTTCCCATGTCACTTCTCCAGTTTGCTTGAGTTTCAAATAATAACTAACCTTGTAAGTACTGTTGCTTGTTCCCATGCACATTTTTTTTTTAATGCTCAGTTTCCCAGCCTTGCCAACCTCTGTCATTTACTGTCAGAATTACTTGTCTAACTGTTGCAGAGACATATGATGCATTGTATTCTGCATTTACTATTTCTATCCACCAATTTTTTCCTACTAGTTTTGGTAAGCTTTTTGAGACCAATTTTATTTTTATTTTTCCTGAACTTCTTTCTTATTGGCATTTCCTCCCCTTTTTCTTATCCCATTGTCAGCTTTGCAACCTGTAGATTATTTTCAGTTTGAAAGGTGTTTTCATACTGGTGTAGTTTAAAATCTCATCCAACAAAATGCATTTGAATTATCTTCTTCCATGTTAATAGTTTTGTCTGTAAGGAGTTTTTATTATTTAGATATGTCTTAATTAGTTTATATAATCTCTGTGTATATGAGGGAGAACTTCATATGGATTACTTCTCCTTTCATTGCTTTTAAAGCAGACAAAAAATAGCAGTCTTATTTTATTAAGTAATTTATGGTTATTGTTACTGGTAACTAGATTAACAACTCTCTGCAAAGTAGTGTTATCATATGGCTTTTGCACCTCCTTTAGGTTTTTGCCGTTTCTTTTTTCATTTGGTAAACAGCTTTCAGGTGATTTACAGTAATAACTCATCACTTTGTTCCTACCTTCTTCCTCAAGCTCATTTTTTCCCAGAAAAACCCAGAGTAGTATTGGAGTTGTCTCACCTGTCTTTGGAAATAGACATCTGAAGCTGATATAGTTTTACAGATTTGCTTTGCTGTTAGTCAAGGCATCTTTACAGCTCAATTAATCTGGCTTATTTAAACAACTATATGATGAGGTGAACCATTTCCCACTAAGTGACTTTCTCTCTGTTCACTGTAAAAGCAGTGTAATCAACTAGTTCATGTGTAAAAATCTGCACTTTACATATCTAATGTGAAATAAATTGGTTTCCATTCCTATACTCTTTGGCTTTATGAATAGCTAAAGTCTCTGTGTCCCGGTACTATTTCATTTTTATATTTGCACCCTCTTCCACTTTATCTAGTTGCATGACAAACACCAAACATGGCAAATCAAACAGATCATAGTAGTTTTACTATCTTTTACAAAACTAGGAAAAACTGCATCTTCTATCACCTACATCATGTGCCTGTATTGTTTGATGTTATTTTTTGGGGGGGGGGGGGTTTAGCAATACCATTACAAATAGCCCTTGTCTCTAATCTATCTATTGTTCAATATTTGTAGCACGTCAATCTGCTGAAGTTATAACCCTCCTGGTTTTTTGTGTCTAACCTTATTGCTTTCCATTTCCTGTCAACAAATCATATGGTCCAGGCACCAGCTTCTGACCCTTTTCTATGGGAGTCATGTTCATCTGTTCTTACCCTCAGTTCTTTGTCCACAGTTTTCTATTATTGTCAGGTTTCATAATCCTTCTACAGTTCCTTACTCAGAACCCCTCTTGTTACATATCTATCTGGCAATTCATATCAAGATCTGTGATGGTTCCTGTTAAATACTCCATTAAAAATGATTAGCAAGTCAGGACAATGAAGACGAAAGATTTACATTTTCAGAAATATTTTTCCATTGATCTGAATGTCATTGTTTCTGACAGAGGGACCTCTGTGGGAGGCTGAAGAAGCAATTGTAGCAGTAGAAAGGGAGAAAAACTAAGAATATTTGTAGTAATCTTTACAACATGCTAAAAGATGCATATACCAAATCAAGAAAATAACGGTCAATTTTATAACAATAGATCTGTGGGGGTTTTTTAATATATGATGCCAAATGAAAGATCTACGTGCAATCTCTGAAGGAGTAAACCACATCAGAATTATTCCCTTTCTTGACCACTTCCCATTTTAGCACGATACATCTATATGTGTTATCACAGAGTCCAAGGACTTTAAAATATGAAAATCACCTATATAAAACAAGAAGACATTTTTAACCAGAAAAGGACTAATAGGAAGGACAAGGGTTCAACTACCTATCTTGGTGACCAAGACGTGAGCTTAATGTCATTTTTCAAGAACTGTCCCAAGTGGCACTAATTTGCACCTCTAAGTTTCTGAAGGACCAGAAGCATTTTCAGAAGCAATTTAGTCCAACTAACGAGATACAAACTTTCTTCTTCTGCCCCTTTGCATGTCAGAGCCAAGAGGGAGAGATACCTATCTTTTTTGCCATGTCTCTGTTCTTGAGTTGTTCTGTCCGGACAGAATTCAAGAGAAATGCAGCTACAAACTCAGATGGATCCTGCCTGCTGAGCTCTCAGCTCTGCTGAAATGGAGCTGCCTTGGCACAAGGAAGCCCTGCCCAAATTTTGTATGGGCTTGCCCATACAAACCTGAATGTTAGCAATATTGGGAGCTAAGAGATTCCATTCCTGGGACCAATTTCCTGAAGGTTTTCACTCAAGGACCAGAGCCATGAAAAGAGTTCCTTGCAATTGCACAATGAAATCAGCATCCGTCTCAGGAATGTCACTTAACTGCTGCATGTCATTAGTGATTGAACTGATAAGAGCATCACTCACCACTACTGCTGTAGGGCCTTGAGAGATTCTAATCCTTCATTAAATTAGTTTTAGTTAATTCAGACCAAAATCAAATAATTAGACAATAAGACAGAAGAAAAAAAGTCCATCAAATCAAAGTCTGTTTTGGTTGAGTTTTTTTTCAGGTGACACTGGATAAATGTCATAAACATAAATATCTCTCTAAAGGCCATTTATGCTTTCTTAACACTATTTCAATCTATTGTTAGAATTCAACCATTTCATAAGTTTTTTTGTTTTGTGAGTCTATTCTAGCATTTAATGACCTCAGAATTAGAATATACTATGCTGTCTATATACTAAAAAAAACCAAAAACAACCCAAATACATTAGGAAAATACTTCATAAGTGTTCAATGCTGGAAAACCTGACTTCAAGGCACTTTATTAGGTGCACATAATAATCTCTGGGCTTCACAAACTCATAGACATCTATTGACATAACATGGTATACACTTAGGTAGATATTATACCCTTGCCATGGAGCAAACATGCTGCACATTTATCGGTGTTAGTGGGACACTTCTGTAAAAACAAATTGCTACCTCTTCTCCACACATGGAAGAAACAGTCTGTACTTCTCCAGTGACATTAACGTTATTCACTGTTTGGCAAGTATAATCAATGTCTATTATCACCATCTTATTTTTATAGGAAATCTCTAATCAGATTATATATGAATGTAGAACACACAAACAAACCTCCTTGTGTGTATTTGGATGACTTAAATAGAAGGTGAATTTCTCAGATGCCATTTGCTACCTCTTTTTTCTCTCCCTCTTGACCTTACTCCTTTTCGGCACCTACAACCTCTCACCTCCAAAGGAGGGGCAAGCTTCTGCTATTCAAACCAAAGTAAGTTAGCTTAAATCACCTCTGAACACAGGTCCAGAGTCTGTATTTAAAGAGCCTGGTTCATGTCTTTATTTCAAAAATTTGGTGGCCTGTGATAACAACAACATGTCTGATGTAACATGTAAAAATTCATTAAAACACATTCACACGTATGCCTTCACTTCTGTTGTGCAAATTGATATAAACATTAAGAATGTGAATCCCTAAATAATATCAGAGATTGTAGCTGCATATTGCAGATGGGTATGTCTGCTACAGGGTAAAAGTGGCAGAAGGTATATGTCACTGCTCTGACCCATCACACCTTGTGACAGTAAACTTCAGCATACCTGACATTTCAGTTCCTAGCAGTTGTAGATTTATGAAATTTACTTGCTAAAAATATATCTACATTGTTTAAAAGTGTTTTAAAAAATTAAAGTGTTGTCCCTGTGTTTTCTTATTCACCATACAAGGCTTCGGACAACTCACTACAATAAGAATAAAACCATGTGTGTTTTATGCTCAGGTAAGCAAGAAATCTTGCTTAAGCACTTTGTGCATGAACATATTGCTTGTTTATAAGAAACGGTGAAAGTGCAAAACAGAAAAATTGTCAGTGTCTGAGCTTCAGTTAGTCCATGTGTAAGGAGGATCAATACAGCAATTTGCAACTATCAAGAGCTGGAGCCTTTAAACACCAGCTGGCTTAGCAGAAACTTTCCCTCAGTGGCTGTATGTCAATTTAAGGATTATTTCCAAGCACCTTTGGTATTTTTTCTCCAAAATGATAAGCAGTGGACTCTAATATCCCAAGGCTTTCTCTTCAGATCTCTGGGTAGGCACTTGGAAGAACCATGGCAGAGTCTGCACTAAGTAAGCCTTTCAAGTTTGCACAGTCTGGCATGTGCTGAATCTGACTGCCCTGTAGCTGCATATCCTGCACTCAGATGATGACTTGAGGTTCATACATCATTTTCACTTTCCTTTAAAATACATAATAATTATCTCCAAAATGTGGGACACAGCTACCATAACAGGCCATATTATGAGCTGTAACTTAATGCTACCTATGGGTATCTTTGTAAAATGTGATTATGTGTGGCACAGGAACAGTGGCAGTACATTTTTGTGTCTCAATTCAGGATCAAGCTATATTGGAGCAAAGCCAATAGTCTTATAGAGGCTGCACAGCCAAACAGGAAAATCAAATATTGATCCAGTTGGAGCCCAGAGTGAGCAATAATGTGTTGTCTGTGGCTGTAGCTATTTCACAGAATTATAGAATTGTTAGAGTAGGAAGGGACCTCTGGAGATCACCTAGTCCAGCCCCATGCCAAGGCAGGGCCATTTAGAGCAGGTTACACACGAATGTGTCCAGGTGGGTTTTGAATGTCTCCAGAGAGGGAGACTCCACAACCTCCCTGGGCAGCCCGTTCCAGTGCTTTGCCACCCTCAATGTAAGCAAGTTCTTCCTCATCTTGAGGTGAAACTTCTTGTGTTTTAGTTTATGGCCACTGCTCCTCGTCCTTTCACTGGGCACCACTGTAAAGAGTCTGGCACCATCCTCCTGACACCCACTTTTCAGATATTCATGTGCATTAGTGAGATCCTCTGTCAGTCATCTCTTCTTTAGACTAATCAGGTCCCGCTCCTGCAGTCTCTTCTGATAGGAGACCCCTGTTGTTGCCCTCTGTGGACCCTTTCCAGTAGCTTCTTTTCTTTCTTGTACTGAGGAGCCCAGCACTGGACACACTACTACAGATGTGGCCTCACCAGGGTCAAGTAGAGGGGGAGGATCACCTCCCTTGACTTGCTGGCCACACTCATCCTGATGCACACCATGATACTGTTGGCCCTCCTGGCTGCAAGGGCACACTGCCAGCTCATAGTCAACTTGTTATCTATCAATACTCCCAGGTTCTTCTCAGCTGAACTGCTCTCTAGTAGGTTAGCCCCCAACCTGTACCGGTACTTTGGGTTATTCCTCCCCAGGTGCAGTACCCTACACTTGCCCTTGTTGAATCTTATTAGGTTTCTTTCCACTCAGTTCTCCAGCCTATTGAGGTCTTGCTGTTTGCTTAGCCTTACAGTCAAAGGAAAGCAATCTACTATTGACGCCTCCTTAAAAAGAAACATACAGAATTGTGGGTTTCTTGTTATTTTAAAGATTTTTATGAGTATATACATGGGAAACCTTGAAAGAAAAGAAATTCTGAGGAGGCAGCAGGATACAGTGCAGAAGTAACATATATAGCTACTTCCCTTACATTGAGTCTGTACAAATTGCTACCTTCACCTGCCACAAGCAAACACAAACTCCCTTGCCTTTCCATTGAAAAACATACAGTTCCCAGGGGAATATTCGTTTAGTGAATGACAAGGACTGTCTCTTACTTTGCTGTTCTTGTGCAGATAAACATATGTGACAGAGAGCACATCTTTAAATTCAGGATGTTTTGAATTCCCCAGATAGGTCAGGTGACTGCTATGTTACTACGATGCTTTTCAAACTCTTAGGATCTGTCTTCCTGTACAGAGAAAGCACAACACCTAAACCTGAAGCCACATCTAAGTGACTAGATGGTACTCGTAATACATATAAGTAAGTGTAATTATAAATGGGCTTCTTCTGTTTGCTTGCCAACTCATCTGGAGTTTTCTTTATTTTTTTAGCAATTTGATAAATTGCTAGGGTCAATACTTCTTTACAGTTGTTTGCAAGTACTGATTAACATCAGTATTCCAGACCCACTAAAATGAACAGTAATTTTTCTATTGTTCATAGTACAGTTGGAATTTCATAAACCTAGTGTTGATAAACATAATATTTCTGCATTTTCCCACTTAGCTGATGGATTGTCATTTTTCAACTAAATAATCAACAGGTAACTTTTTTTTTTAAAATAAATACTTCAGTAAATGGAATAATATTGTTCCATTTCAGAATGTGAAATAAAAAGGGTGAGCTAATTTAACAAAGTTAAATGCTCATAATCTCAGAGCATTCAGATTGGCTTAATGGTTTTTAATGCTTCCAGGCACTGGAAACATTTGGACAGTAATAAACAGTATTAATTTTTATCTGCTGTGACATTTGCATGGTATTGTAGTTTTAGGACAAGATCACAGAAAAATGTATTGCAATCTTCTTTTAAGAACATTTATCCCTTAGTTAATTAGACAAATAGATCAGAGCTTATACTTCTTTATTGCTGGTAAATTCTTAATTACAAATGTCTTTATCAACTCTGAATGCTTATTTGTTTTAAGTTAAAACATGTGGAAAAAAGTTGCAAGGAGATATGTAGATAGTGTAGACCTAGAGTTGAAATGCAAAAAAGTAGTGTAGGAACAGACATAGCGAAACTATTGCTTGAAAGACTGAAAAATTTTGGGCTTTTTCAAGAATGGATTTAACACGTCACTTTCTGTGAAAATTCTTTTAATCAGGGTGCTACCTAATCAAGCTGTATTTCACACATTGCAAAGATGTAAGAAACTTGAAAGATATTCAATTCATGATAGTGTAAAATCTAACTTTTCATTGCTCATTGAAAGAAAACAGAAGTGTTTGATTGAATAAACAACCACCATTATCACATGAAAGCTCCTTTTTGTCTAAACCTAAATTTTCCCCTTTATAGTAAAACTATGGTAATATGTTAATATTACAAACAACCAAAGTTGTTTGGTTTTTGTTTGGCTTGTTTTAGTTTCTTATTGGACAATCATAAAAAATGTGTATTAGTAAAAAATAATGTTTAAAAACCATGCTAGCTTCTCTAACCCTTCAGAGATAATACAGATATATTTCCTTAATCCCAAAGGGTAACTGGTAATTCATCTTTTATAAAACAGAAATATTTAATCTGAATGAAAATGAAACATAATCCAGATATTGATGGCAGGTCTTTCTTTGTGTATGTTGTAAAAAAAAAAAAAAAAAAAACCAACCCTCCAAAAAATGCATAAAATTTATCCTTCACTGCACTATGATTTCTTATTTCAGTGCTGGCTGGGTAAAATACAGACTTGTACATTTATAGGTGCTTCAATTATTCTGTCACTACAATAAAAATACAATAAAAGCTTTGACTTTATATAAACTAATAGCTTCTTAGTGCTACTCAGAGAGGATATTGAGAGTACCTTTGGACAAGACTTAGGAAGTCTTGCATTCTTAGTTCCACAGTGACCCAAATGCAAAAGGCCTAAAGAATATCCTCCCAGTCATGCCCTATACTTCTTTAAGGCTCACTTCTGGGACATGGCTTCAGTCTCCTTTGGATCAAAGGCTTAGAAGCCAATTACTTTCTTTAGTGAACATCCACATGCCAGAACAATAAGAAAAGTTTTGGGGCAGGACTAAGCTCCGATGTTTCTACCATCTTCATCTCAAAGCAGAACTCCTTCAGCTGAACTCCTATACTTTAGGCAAGTCAGCATCAAAGTTAATTGTAAAGTAAACCTCACCCTTTGTAACTGGTGGATCTAAGGAGGAAGCTACGATTAGTGTGAATTTTAATACAGCAGTTAAAAACACATCCAAACTTTCGTACTCTGAAATGTAGCTGTGTCCTCTGATAATCTAACCTTTACATAAATAATTCAACTACCAGCAAATAAAACTGCTAAAATAAAGCTCTCAAGTAGATCACCAGTCAAGCTGATAATTTGCTAATAGAGCTGTAAGTAATAGAGAGAAGGACCATTCTAAAACCCATCTGGCTGTGTAGGCTCCTATGACTTGGTTTAAAAGAGTTTAGGCTTCCAAGTGTAACTAATAAAGCGTATTCTGTATATCCTATATTCCAAACTATTTTTTTTATTAAATGCTAATGTAATTATAAAAGTTAATAACCTAAAGAAATTGGTACAATTTGAAGATGTTAATATGGAAGTCTCAGTAATACATCATCACTTTGAAAGTGTGCTATGCACGAAATCCACTAAAATCTTTACTGAAAATTATTTTACCTTTAAATATCAAATATTCAATTCTGACGACAAAGATAATAGGAGACTTGAGAGAAACATTTTCTCTACTTAAAACAGAATTCCTCAGGAATTTATGCATCAAATCCATTTTATTTCAAGCTTACAAGGGAGAGATATGGCTAAGACTACGGGGAGCAACATTTTGGGTCCAATCTATTAAGCATAAAACTTAACCTGCTGTGTGGTCAAAATGATTGGATACCTTAATCCCAAGGAATAACAGCAAATGCTTCCTCTGCTGGAGTAAATTAGAGAATCTTGTAAGATAGATAAACTATCTTCCACACTTTTAATATTTCATACTATTAGAAATGCTTTAACCAGCCTTTGAGAAAATCTCTCTGACTCATAGCTGCCTGCAGAAAAACTTACAGAAGTAGATGAGTTGCTATGGTCCCTAAATGCTCATAGACAGGCTGGCTAGCTCTCTGGTACACTTTAGAGGCATTAGCCTTTCCTATCAGCTATATGGAGAACTAGACACTTACTGTAGACTTCACCAGCTACTGAAACTGAGGGAAACTCACTTGCTTTTGAGGGATGAACTGAATCCCATAATTTTCCTCTTGGATGTCTTGTTTAGTTTGCCTGGATCCTCCCTGGTTTTGCTTAAGATTACATCAGGTAACAAGGGCTAACATGTCTAACTTGCTCTCAAAGCCAGCACTGCTTTGACTACAGATCTGAACTTGGTTGATTACAACTGAATACCACAACTCTACAACAATCGAATAAAAAAACTAGACAGTGCTGTCTGATGATGTCTGCAATGTCTGCTAATTGTAAATTTGTTCGCTTCTCCCTGGAATTCCTGTCCTAGAATATTAAGTAATTGATTTCACTGTCCTTCCCTTTAACATAAAGAAATGGTTATTTTCCTCCTTAAATGAGAATGTAAGATTTGTCAACATAATTTCACTGACAGTGACCTCCCTGAAGTGCTCTCTTTTCTGTTTGTTGCTTATCAGCCATTACCAGTTAGATCTCTTTTTACATCAATATACTATAAATGCAGCTTATTTCTACTACCAAATACCCTTAATAAAATCCTTATTGCCTTTTCCCCCTTGATATTCTCTCTAACGTGTCTATTTCATTTTGTAAATAGAATTTGTTGCAGAAAAATGAAAAAGTTTCATATTATTCTGTTACAGAGGTACTAAAAAGCAGTTAATTTCCCCTTATGACTGTCCTGCTGGCTTGCAGAACTGTTGTCTTATCAAATGGGTTACTGACATATAGAAAAATTAATAACTTCTTGTCCTGGGTTCAGCTGCAGCAGTCATTT
>NW_009924930.1:5203-13386 GCF_000696875.1 Nestor notabilis | reverse complement strand
TATATAATTCCTTTTTTTTATATATATAAATAAGACAGTGTCCTCCTATGCTATTCTGTACTTTGCTAGTTAAAACAGCAGAAAACACCTATGTAATCTTGTAAATTAGTGTAGATGCTGGTGACTGTCTTGAATAAGAGATCCTGAAAGAGAAGATAGGAAACTACAGCTATGTCCACAATAAAAATCAAAGATCTTGTGCTTACAGCTCTGAAATAGAAATTCTAATCCTCATTGCTTGCTGTTGGGACCACACTGCAGCCCAATATAAATACCTCAGGCAGATTCTTGAGCACGATCATCTTTCTTGCTTATGCAGTTACATTATATCCAACTCCAACCAAACTGAAAGCCAAATAGTCTTTTATTTTACCAGCTGTGAATGTTTAGAGACCAATTCAGATAAATTACTGTAGAATGATTGGTAAATGAAGTAATGATTTGATAGAATATGAATGCTAAGTTCTGGTCTTTATGTAGCATAAGTACAACACCGAGCATAAGATGTACTTCAGTAACCTCGGAGGAATCAGGAACCAGCGTTACCCATTTCCAGCTTTTTATCAATATGCATGTACTGTTTGCTTTTCTAACAGGAATGCAGAATGCATCCCTTTTCACTCATGTTGGCTTTGTATCAGCAATTCTCATTTGCACTTGAGTAAGCAGTTGGACAAACAGATCATGTAATAAAGCCAGTTCAGCTCTTACAAAAAAGCTCTGCAGAAAAAGACTCAAGAAACCCTGTTGATACAGAGTGAGTGAAACACCATGGGCAGCAGTGAGGATTTTCCCCACAGAGTTTAACAAACTATCCCTGATATGCAGTGAAGATTTAGTTAACCTTTTGTGCTTTGGACCATTGTGATTTAATATGTCAAAGGTCTTGTATGCAATTACTAATACTGTCATATCACTCAGTGTTTAATAGTCACACCAGCCATCCTCAGGGTACTCCGTTCCCTGAGGTGGATGGCAGAGATGGGGAGCTGATTGAAGTCCCCATAATTCAGGAAGAAATGGTTAGTGACCTCCTGGCTCCACTTAGACATTCACAACTCTACAGGGCCAGATGGGTTACACCCATGTGCGCTGAAGGAGCTGGCAGAGGACCTTGCTAAGCCACTCTCCATCATCCATCAGCAGTCCTGGTCTAGTGGGCAGGTCCCAGAGGACTGGAGGTTGGCCAGCGTTACATCTCTCTACAAAAAGGGCAGGAAGGAAGACCCTGGGAATTCCCGGGCTGTCAGCCTGACCTCAGTGCCAGGAAAGGTCATGGAGCAGATGATGCTAAGTGAGATCATAAAGCATGTGCAGGAAAATGAAGGGATCAGGCCCATTCAGCATGGGTTCATGAAGGGCAGGTCCTGCGTGACCAACCTGATCTCCTTCTCTGATAAGGTGGTCCACCTGGTTGATGAGGGAAAGGTTGTGGACATTGTCTATTTGGACTTTAGTAAAGCATTTAACACACTCCTACCGCATCTTCCTGGAGAAATTGGCTGGTCACGGCCTGGAGAGGCATGTTCTTCACTGGAAACAGGCTGGATGGCCGAGCCCCAGGAGTGATGGCAAATGGTATCACAACCAGTTGATGACTGGTCACTACTGGTATCCCTCAGGGCTCGGTGTTAGGGCTGGTGTTGTTTAATATCTTCACAGATGATCTGCATGAGAGGATCGAGGGCACCCTAAGTAGATTTGCAGACAATACCAAGTTGGTTGGGAGATCTGCTGAAGGGTGGGAAGCTCTGCAGAGGGATCTGGACAGGCTGGATCCATGGGCTGAGGCCAATGGGATGAGGTTCAACAAGGCAAAGTGCCGGGTCAAGTCTGCAGGGTTGGGAAAGATGGGCTGGAAACTGCTCATGGGAAAGGACCTGACGGTGCTCATTGATGGAGCTGAACATGAGCAGCTTGTACCTGGGCAGCCAAGAAGCCACCAGCATCCTGGCCTGTATCAGCACCAGTGTGGCAGCAGGGCCAGGGCAGTGACTGTCCCCTGCACTGGGCACTGGTGAGGCTGCACCTCGAATCCTGTGTCAGTTCTGGGCCCCTCACTGCAAGAGAGATGTCGAGGTGCTGGAGCGGGGCCAGAGAAGGGAATGAAGCTGGTGCAGGGTCTGGAGCACAAGTGTGATGAGGAAGGGCTGAAGGACCTCGGGGGTTTAGTGTAAAGAAGAGAAGGCTCAGGGGGGACCTGATCGCTCTCTACAACTGCCTGACAGGAGGATGGAGCCAGGAGGGGGCTGGTCTCTGCTCCCAAGGAACAAGGGATGGGAAAAGAGGAAACAGCCTCAAGCTGCACCAGGGCAGGTTTAGATGTAGATGAGGAACAATTCCTTGCCCAGAGGGTGCTCAGGCATTGGAACAGGCTGCCCAGGGCAGTGCTGGAGTCACCATCCCTGCAAGTGTTCACACCCTGTGTAGCTGAGGCCTCAGTGCCAGGGGTTAGTGGTGGTCTTGGCAGTGCTGGGATAAAGGTTGGACTGGATGAGCTTAAAGGTCTTCTCCAACTTAAACAATTCCATGATTCTATGATTCTACTTTGAGTCCTTCATTAAGTATCTAAGTTTTGCTACTCCTAGACTTCCACAGCAATACGTAAACTTCTTGGAAACAATTAATGCAAAAAGCAAACAAACAAAAAACTCCAAAACAACCCCCAAACCTGAAATTGCAGATTCCTTGGTGGATTTTAAGTTAAATGAGAATTCCACTTAAAGTAAAATACAATTACCCTCAGCATACTGTATTTAAAGCTACTGAAAATAGATTTCCATTTATATATCTTTCAATATTAGAAAACTACTTAGTGACTGTACATGTCAGTATTTGATACCTTCTGGATTCACTGAAAAGAACCAATATTAGCAAGACATGATTTGAATTTATTCTAGTACTGTCAAACAGGAAAGCTAATTAGTGACAACAATTTCCTTCAGAACAGAACTTTTATGATTTGCTGGGTTATGACCTATAATTAAATGTATTTTATGTGTTTCTTCCACCAAGATAATTGATATAATGCATAATGCAAGATGTTTTAGGGCCATTTCTTTCTTAAAATGCAATTAAAATTAATCCACACTGTCAAAGACAGAATGTGTTGGACATTTTGAGGCTCCAAATCTTTATGTCAGTGTTAGGTGGTTAGTGAAAACAAAAGAAGAGCAAGAAGAATAAGCCAATTTCTTTCAAATAGCACAGATGAAATCACACATTTTACACAGAATCCCATATGTTTGTATGTAACCCAAGTTAAGCCTAAGAACATTAAGAATAATCAACTTGCACAACTGTACTTCCAAAATCCACTAATGAACTGGCTTCTTGGTTTTATAAAAAAGATCACATCCTTCTAAGGTATTTTCTTTCAGTCTTATGAAATGTTACATTTCAAGTGAAGATTTCTCAGGAACAGACAAAAATGTTACAAAAGATTAAATCACACACACACTCACAAACCTTTACAATGATTCAATCTGAAACTTAATTACATAATTGAGAGCAACAAAAATAAGTCTGTTTTAAATGTGTGTGCTGACAGCACACAAAGGTTTGTTGGTTGTTTTATTTTAAGCAGGATGATTGTGCATTTTGTGAAGCTATTGCTGTGACAGTCTCTAAAATGTGTTATTCTTGCCTTTTGAATCCAGATAAACTGGTTTTGGTTCTTTGCAATCTGATTTATTCGTTTAAAATACTCTGTTATAATTTAGGAGTTAATATTTCCACTAATTTAAAGAACAACTAATTTGTTATTCAAAATAACTGTAACTGGCAGACCAACCTGTGAATCTTAACTAAACTTGAAATAAAATGGGAAGCAAAAGAAAAAGTGGGAACTGTGGGTTGAGATGGACGCAAATGAACACAACTGTGAAAACCAATAAATATTTAAGGTGGCAGTGTGGGATACCAGAGAAATAGGAGGACATTTTCGTTTGTCTACATGCACTGCAAAGATTTCAGATATTTCAAACTAGCACAGACCTGAGCAGATACAGAATCATACCTCCTAAATTTTCAAATCACCCCTTATTTTCTCACAACAGACTAGGTTTTCAAAGTTAAGACTAGTATTAATTCAGCCAAAATGTGTTTTAGAAAATAATGCGAAAGAAAGGCCTGACTCAAAATTCTGCACCAAAAACCCATCTCCTGCATATTTGATGTAGGTGCCTCAAGAACCGCAGCATGAAATTCTGACCTGCAAAATACCATGAAGGTTGCTAACACTGGAAGTATTTAAGGACTAGGTGCTCGTGAACAACAATTGCACCCCCAAGTCAGACAGGAAAAAGTCGGTTTTATCAGGTCTCATTGAAGCATGCAAATAGACTTTTTTATATAACCAATTTCAGAAAAAAATTTGTTTACAGTACAGGTATATTGTGAAACTGCTGTATTACACAGCCTAAAACCATCCAAGCTTCTTTGTGAAGTGTCTTTATTAGATGTAGAAGGATATATAATGTCATTCACCAGCTATTGTGGGTAAAGTGTCCTTGTAACTTGTCCCTGTCCTCTGTAAACTGTATTTCACTAGGCAACACTGAAACAGAGATGATCACTGCCATGTATTTGGACTAAGCTAAGGGTGTCCGTACCAGAATTACTTGATAAAAGGCACGTTTGTGTACCTTTGAGTGTATCACCTTATACTGACAGTAATTGAGAAGTATTCTTGGATCTCAGAGTCCAGCAATAACTGAAGCTGCCACAGTCTCCCAAACATGTCTAAATTCTTAGTTTTTGGCAGGAAGAGAGAACAAACAGTAATGGAAGGGACAAATACAAAGGAAATGTTAATTAATCCAGTTGCAAAGACAAATTAGTAGAGACATTCTTGCGAATATCCAAGCAGAATATCCAGGAACAGAGCTAACAGTCAGTAATCAACCACATTCACTCATAATAACCTACTTCTCTTTCATTGCATAAACAACTCATCTTCTGATTCTTTGAACAGTTATTCCTGATGGGCATTTGAGTAAGCTCAGCACAGGGTTTGTTTGATTCTTTTTGTTGTTTGGCTGTTTTGGCTCCCCCCAAAACCAAGTACTTAATATTGTCATCCACATGAATACAGCAAGCACTGTTACTGTAAGCATCCTGTTGCCTACTGCTTACCCAATGTCTTAGACTGTTCTGAATTTATTACAGAAATTCTGACCAATTGACCCATTATTTTCTAGTGGGAAACTATCCAAAGCATAAAATGGAAGCAACAAATCACTTGAGATACTGTAAAACATTTACAACTCCCAAACTCACCTTTATTTTAACTTAAAAAAAGAATGAATGTATTTAAAAAGCCCATAAGTACACACACATTTTATACTATTTCTTGGGAAAAAATAACCAACAGATCGGTTCTTAGAGGATACTACAATACTCTCTACATGGAAATATACTCTTTCTACATCAAACCATCCACCATCTTACTGAAAGAAAAACTGTTTCTTACATTCACTGCAAAAATTTTCAAGTCACAAAGACCCTGATAGAAAACTAAGTGATAAAATTTTCTATAAGCAACATATTAAAAAAATTATGTTTTAACATGTAGCTATCAGATCTCCTGTTTATTTCAATATGCAGGAAGGATGAACTAAACAAATGCTTTTATTTTGACAGAGAACCTCCTCATCCTCTCTCAGCTTTCTTCTCACTTGAAAGATGTCTTAGCCCCCTCTGTCAACTTGGAAGCTCTTACTGTCACCAGCCAGAAAGAAAACACCTCATTGTGTATGAGGACTGTCGTATGCCAATAGATTCAGCTGTCAAGCACTGAAAAGTACTGTCACTCAGTGTCAGAGGACTAACAAAGCAATTATCAAAAAAACACATTCATGCAGCCCGAGACATGCAGATTAAAATGAGACTCAGACAAATCTATCTAGTTAGAAATATCTCTCTGGACTAAAAAGGTATGACTTCTACTCAAAGATTCTGCAGTCTCCCCTTCCACTCCTTTCCCCCCCTCTAATCCCCAAGAGAACCCCCAAAGAACCCTGTTCATTATTTAGGACTTGGTACAGATTTGAAATGCGATTTCAAGAGAAATACTATTAAACCAGCCACTATGAAAATACTGTTTTCCTATTGCCAGTTAACTCCTAGAAAAATAATTACCTTGATGGCTAGTCAGAATGAAAATTGATCTCAACAAGTCCAATATATGAAGGAAGATGAATTTTCAAAAGATAGAATTTGGTATGAAAAGAAATCCAGAAAGCTAAGCAGCTGTGTCAAACTCACAAACCAAGTTACTGGAGATCAGCGAAAGATAGTTTTAATGCGTTGCAAGTGGTTGTAAAGTCAATAATAAACTGCATTGTGTAGTGAGTTAAGCAGCACAAGAATGTCAAAGGACATCTTGATTTACCTCAAGCATCTCTGGGCCCGTGGAGCTGAACAAAGTTTCTTTCAACCCCTTTTTAACTAATACAGTCATATTACAGAAACTCTTCATGACAGTGATTCTGTTGAATCTTACACTTCATGTTTATCTAGCAGAATGCTTACTGGTGTTTCAATAGTCACTAGAATCACTGAAACCCGAATGACTTCTAAACAAAGATTGCTGAGGTCATTCTCCACCACCTGGCCAAGCATTCAATTCCATTCACCCACCCACACAGTTTGGCTCCAATAACCAACCATTTCCTTTCTGAAGCAAAGACTTAATTTCAGAGACCTTTGAATGACTAAGCCTACTTAATCTATTAGTTGCCTAGCAAGCCCACCAAATAATTGCCTTATTTCTGGAAGAAAAACATGTACAGTAGTCAAGTATATATTACCTTTGGTTGTTGATTTCATTTAGCACATCTTGAGAGATAACAACTCACAGAAAATATCATTGGAAGAGAAACTTTTTTTTTTTTTTTTATGCACACTTCCAGGCTATTTTTAACTTTTTCTGTGAAGGATCATAACAGACATAATAATCTTATCAAGGAAAAACACCACCCCTTCATAAACATTGAAATGGGAGAGAGACATTCCTATTATGTTTTCCTGTAGTTTAAGTGAACCAAACATCTCAAAGCTTGACTTTCCAAGGAGCTACATTCTGCCATTTAGAGATGATAAAGGCCATTACACTAAATAAAGCACATTCACAAAGATGAATCAATTAAAAAAGCACAAAAACCAAGATCTGTTTGGGTTTTATTGAAACAAAGCGTGCTTCTTTCCGTCCCATTCAGAAATGAACAGCAGTGAAGCTGCGTCTCAGCTTGTACGGTACATAAGGCTCACCCCTCTCTGCCAGGGGTAGAACGGCCCAAGAAGAATTGGCATAACTTGCAAAATGTAACTGGCAAAAGGACGCAGAACTCCGGCCTGGAAAAGGTAAATTGATTGTCTGGGTTGTACTGGACGCCAGCTGGGCTGCTGCAGTAGAGGCTGGAGAACAACAACAAACAGCTGAACCTCGGTTCATACAAACTTTATGAGACCTGGTCTGAGCCCTGCAGGACTAGCTAGTTAACTTAAAAGAACTGTTAAACAAAGAGAAAAGTCAGGCTAACTACTTGCAATTAGCCCTGAAAGAGCAACTCCTGGCAGAGAAAAGCGCCTCTCCACCGCCGGAGAAAACAACTGAATACCCCCACAGTGACCTGGAAGAGGTGAGACTAAAGTTAGAAAAATCAGATGTTCCTGACACTCCTCTCCGACCCTTGAGAAAAATTGAATATACTTACAAAGACGAAGAATTCCCACATATTCCCACCAAAAAGGTTCTGTTACTGCTACGGAATTAGCTAAACTTAAAAAGGAATTCGGTGGTACTGGAAAAGAATCAGAAACTGAATCTGTTTGGAGAGCATGGCTGTCTGGGGAAGATCAAATTTTACTAAGTGAGAAGGAAGCTGAGGGGTATTGGGGCGCAGGAGTATTTTTAACCACTGCACACCCTGGTCCTTACCTCAAAAAGCAACTTACTAGGCTGGAGGACTTAACCCTTTGGAAAGGGGAGATCCCCTCTCCATCACAGGGACAGTTGACCAGTTGGTAGAAAATGTACAGAAAGCAGCATGTCTGCAAATGATGTGCGATCAGGAACTTAAATGGGAGTTCCCAGTGATGATACAGGTCGATCCCTAACATATGACTCCCCTCATTCGGGGTCTTCCCGACTCCCTGAAAGCCGTGGGGATCTAATTGCA
>NW_009924930.1:0-5178 GCF_000696875.1 Nestor notabilis | reverse complement strand
GAAAGGGCCATTGCTGCCCTGGAAGGACTGATCGAAAGACAGAAAAGAAAGTATAGACATGGGGGGAAGTTGCCCAGGAATTGATTAATTATGGGAGAAAGTATGGTCCCGTCGATATTTCTAGTAAAATTGATACTAAGGGACTGAGGTGAACAGAGGCAAAAACCCCTCCTCACCCGACTGATGGGAAACGCCAGACACCACCTACTTGCCCAGGAGGTAGAAACGTTCCTAATGAAAGGCAAGAGTTGTGGACATTGGGGTGGCGAAAGGATGTTCCTAAAGATTTAATGGATGGATTACCCACTGATAAATTGGAAAAGCTGGTGTTGGAGTGGCCCGAAATAAATTTCATGGGCCCTAAAGGAAAGAAAACATGTGGAAGGCCCCAGTGCCCCACTACTAACTAGCTCCACCCTTGGTTGTGAGCAGAGGGGTGGAGGGTGGATGTACATTCAACAGCTCACTGATAATAATTAAGGTGAGTTACTTGCTTTGTGGGACCTGATGTGGTGCCACATCCTTCACTTGCTTTGTATGTTTTGTACAACCTCATAAAGAACTCAACTCATAATGCTATTGCCAATTGTCCATTTTGTTAGATGTTTTTTCCCCTGTGAATGAATGAGTGAATTAGAAAAAATTATTGTAAACATATCTGCAGTAATTAAAAACATTGAAAGCGAAACTGCAGATGCTATACAGGCATTACAGATTGAGGAATCCAGCCTATCCCAGGTGACACTGAAAAACTGTCTGGCCCTTGACTTGCTATTAGCTTCCCAAGGAGGCATTTGTATAATTATAAACACAAGCTGCTGCACATACATGGATCAGAGCAGCAAAATATCTACAGATTTGGCTGAAATTTGAGAACAGACAACTCTTGTACCAAGTCACTAGAGATGATACCTCACGGGTTTTGAGGAGTTGTGGTACAAACTTACCTCAGGCTACGAAATTGGACATGGTTAAAGAACTTGTTTGTAATAATTATAATAGTAATTACTTGTGTTTGTACCCTAGCAGGCATGATTCAATGTTGCTGTTCACAATGGTGTTTCAGAATTAAATATGGGAACATGAGATATATAGGATATATGTGTATCCTGTAAGCCTCAAAGGGGGGAATTATAAGCTGAAATGCTAACTTGTAAATTAAAACCACTCTGTTAATTGTAAACTATAAATTGGGACCGCTCTGGTGAGCAAGATGGGGCTGGTTCTTCAAGGTAATGAAAAAAATCAGAACAAACTGACCTAAACCATGGACATAGTTGTTAAGTAATTCACAAGTCTTTTGCACAAGCATCTTGGGGAAGACTACTGAGGACCACCAGAGACCCCTCAACCACCACCCAGCAAGGAAGCACATGTGTGTTTAAAATGCAAATATTGATATTCCAGGAAATCTAGTGAATATTTGTAAACAAATTGGTGTGCCCCCGGTGGCTCAGTCACTTGGGAGGCTTGGATAAAATATTGTAACAAATCATAAAGCATTGCAGACCAGCTACCTGGAACCCTAACAAACAGGTCAGCAGTGCTCGAGAACCTATTTATAACTTAAATTACATTATTTGGTTACAAATGAACCGCACCCTTGATCTGTTAGCAGATCAGGCCAGGAAAATGCAGACAGCAATATTTCAACCTTGCATGGCTCTCGACTACCTACTAGTTGTGGAAGGGGAAGTTTGTAGCAAATTAAATGATGCTAATTGTTGTTTGAAAATTGATAATGGTAAAGTAGTAAAATGAATCACATCTGGAATCCAAAAATTGTCTCATGTTCCTGTCCAAACCTGGAAAGGATGGGAGTTTGACCCTTTCTCCTGGCTTCCTGGAGGCCCATGGGTTAAACAAATTTTATTCTGTTTGCTATTTGGCTTTTTCAATGTTTTTTATTTTTACCTTGTATTATTCCTTGTCTCATTCAATTAAGTTAGAGTGTTGTAACAAATGTGCAATTTGTAACTATTGCCTCTCCTGATGGAACTAAACAAATCAGATTAATACATCCACAGAAACTGCTAGTTGTAGAAATAGTTTAAAGCACTGCTCATTTCATTTCTTGGCCTATTTTTGTACTATCTCTTGTTTAAAAGCCACCTGGATCCACAACTATCTTTGAGACAGGGAATGGTGCAAGAGACTGATCTGAAATCAGACTCTAGTACCCATTGTCTCAAAGATTGGTATGAGTAACTGAGATGGGATTCCACCAATCAATTGTCTCAGAGATGGGTGGGAGGAGTTGAGATAAGACTCTTCCACTGTCCATTGCCTGAGGGATGAGTGGGAAAGAGCTTAGACAAACCTCCAGAGCTGGTGTGAGGAATTGCCTATTATCCCAAGAATTGCTGCAGACATGGTCCACCAAGAATGTGTAACACAAACAACATGACATGAAGAACAGAGGTACTCCCCCCAACTCATTATAAGAGGGGGAAAAGGTAATCACCAAGAGGCACATCACCAGGGAGCCATTGCCATGAGGATGACTCCAGATGACACCTCTGTGAGGACACTCTCCATTGATGACTCCTACGGACCCTGAGGGACACCCTCCATGAGACATCTCCATGAGGGCAACTCCACGAGACACAGTCCACGGGGGACCTTCAAGGAGACGACTCCAGAAGGATACCTCACGAGGATACCCACCTCCGACGACTACTACGGACCCCTGGGGGACACTCTGCTCTGATACTGACTATGAACCCTGAAGGACTCCCACCACCTCCGACAACAACAACAGATCCCCGGGACACCGCTGGATCCATGTGGTGACTCTCTCTCTCTCTGTGCACCCCAAATCCTTGCTTCATTTCCATCCTTTTTCCAATCTGTCCTATCACTATCCCCGTTGTCACAATAATTTCCCTTTTTTATAATAACTGTCCTTTCATAATAAATGAACTGACCGATGATGGTAATTGACCTCGTTTGCATCTTAATTTCACTCATGGGATCATGAACTGAAACGGGGTCCGGCACTGGGGTTTTCTCCAGTCGGACCCTGACACATCTTCAGAGAAGAGAATTCAACTCAGTTCCTTCAAAATATGACAGGCAATTAAAAATCTGGAGTAAAATAAAATCAGCAGTGATTCTCCATCTTCCACAGAGATATTTATATGGAAGACAATCAATTACCACTTCTGTGCTAACAGCAGATGGCCATGGGGATCAATAGTCCTGACGCTTAATACTTTTACCAGCTGGCTTAGCTGAATACCTTTAGACACAAGCATTCTAATTCAGCTATAGCTGTGTTTTTATGCATGCAACCCAAGTACATTCAAAATTTGGACTAAAAGCAACTTGAAACTGCAGATTTATATATTATTTAATCAGCACTTTTGAAATTAACCTCAAAGAGCTAGTTGAGGGAGATGTGTTTGGCAAAGCTTCAATATCTAGAAGTGTACTATGGTCCAGCACCAAATGGAGGTTTTTCACAATTCTACTGCTTAGAACAAAGCCAGTAGCACACAGGCTAGAAAGTGCTGTCACTGATCTGAAAGTGAGCATTCCAAGTCAGAGGCCAATTCTGAAAACCTGGACTTTTCTTTCCAACATTTGGTTTCTTTCAGCTATACAAAGTAAATAATTATGAGATACCAGTAATCAAGATTCTCACATATTTGCATATTACTTCAGAGAGCAACAGAGTGGCTGAAGTATTTTGAACAAAACAACTTTGCTGGAGAGGAGGAAGGGGATTTGAGAACTGCTGCAAATTATATGCCAAGTTCAGTAAAAAGCTTGCTCCCAAGATGTTTAAGTAAAACCATTTTCCCCTCTTTTTTGATAAATGAAGAGCTCTTGTAGCCCTCAATCAGGGATTCAGCTACCTGCAGATGAAGGCCCAGTTTGCTGCATCACAGATATATGACCGTGGCTCACAGTTGCTAAGAAAACTTGTTAAGGTATGAGACGATATGTGATCTAAGGGAATGCAAGATAAAAGTACTAAAACCAAACAGAAAAGTGCAGCTACTGAGAACATAATATTTAATTGCTCGAGAAGAATGTCCACAAGGAAGAGTGTAGAATTCCCAAGGAAGAAAAACATCTGGAAAAGAGCAATTCAACAACATTGATATTTATCTGTTCTAAGGAGCAGTGGAGGCCAACCCTTTCACATGTGATCCCATGAATGCTCAGCCTAGTAGTTTTGTCAATACTAGCTTCTTATTGCATGTCCCAGATTGAATAACCAGTTTGTGCTCTAGCGTAGCTTTCTTACTTGGTCTCTCCGCACACTGTGAAACATACCTCAGCAAACCAACTCACAGACAGGGGGTGTCACAGGTAAGTCAGGTTAAAAGAAACTTCTTTGTTAGACTAAAAAAAAAAACAAATCCAAAATGCAGCAAAACAAAAAACCCAAACCATAACACAAAACCAACCAAAAAACTTTTTAATAATTTCATATTGTCATCAAAAAAACTCTCAGAACTTTTAGCATCTTTTTTTAGCACTGAACTTTTAGTTTTGACATTACTCTGAAAAAAACATAAATATTTGCACACCTATGAATAGTCCGCACTTGTCAAATTTACACTTATTTGCTGTTGCAAGGTGGGAAGGGCAAAAGTGAGAGTTTTCTGGATGAAAGATTTGAAACAGGTCTGGGAGGATAACTGTTCTGCTGGGTTTGTGAAGGTAATTCATGAACTACAGTCACCCTTTTTGAAAGTACTTCTCCCCTCCTCTCCTTGCCTGTATTGTATCCTAGATACAGTAAGATTCCACAGATTTTTGAAATGCATTTAGGATTTTCTGCTCACACTTGCGTATAACCATTTCATTGAAAACCTCTTGTTATCATTTTTGAATTGTTTGAAAGTCATCAGATATATACCCAATACAGTTGAAAGAGACATTTAAAGCTCAAGTTGTTGCCAGTGCTCAGTAAAGAAACAAGTTTTAAAATTTCACAAATTCCATCTTGACATGTCAGGTTTTCACATTAACCTTTAAAGCTGTAACGCAACATGACTGGGAAAGCAGGTATCAGTGTCTGAAAACAGTTCAGCCTCAGTTATGCCAAACCTTTGCTTTTATTAGCACTAAAATACTTGAAATACGCAGTCAGAAAAACTGATGCAGAAAGTATTGTGAGTTGGATTCTCATGAATCCATCCACGGGTCCTGAAGGAGGTGGCA
>NW_009924929.1:108648-132379 GCF_000696875.1 Nestor notabilis | reverse complement strand
TGGTGGCAGAGCTGCGGGAGGCGGCAGGCAGTGGGGCACTGCTGAAGCGTGAGTACTTCCAGGTGCTGGTGCGGATCCGCGCCGGGACTGAGAATGTGGCCCCCAAACCCAGCTTTTTTGCCATGCTCATGATGGAGGTTGACCAGTTTGTCCTCACCGCACTCACACCCGATATGCTGGCAGCTGAGGATACCGAGTCACCACCAGACCTGCTGCTTTTCAACATCACCTCTCCCTTTAGCCCTGGCCAGGGCCACATGGTCAGCACAGACGACCGGAGCTTGCCAGTTTCTTCTTTCAGCCAACGGGATGTGAGGGAGCTGCGCATTGCCTACCAGCCGCCCATGGAGGACTCAGATCAGGAACGGCTCTTTGAGCTTGAGCTGGAGGTGTTGGACCCAGAGGGTGCTGCCTCAGAGCCCTTCACCTTTGTGATTGTGGTGAAGCCCATGAACACCCTGGCACCCGTGGTGACCCGTAACACTGGCCTTGTGCTCTACGAGGGGCAGTCACGGCCTCTCTCAGGCCCTGGTCCCAATCCCAACTTGGTCATCAGTGATGAGGATGACCTTGAGCAGGTGCAGGTGAGCGTGGTGGCAGGCCTAAGACATGGCCACCTCACTCTCCTCGAGGACACCACAGCACCTGCTCCCCCTCGTAAGCGTTTCACAGTGGCTGAGCTGGCAGCAGGCCGGGTCATTTACCAGCATGATGGCAGCGAGTCTCCACTCAGTGACAACCTGGTGCTGCGGCTGGAAGATGGTGGCTCTCGCCATCGTGTTGAGTTCCTTTTCCCAATTACGCTTGTGCCCACTGATGACCAGCCACCCCTACTCAATGCTAACACAGGGCTGGCCATGGCAGAGGGTGAAACAGTGCCCATCACCACCCGTACTCTTAGTGCCACTGACATTGACTCTCAGGATGCCATCCTTCTCTTCACAGTGGAGTCTGGCCCCACTGCAGGGCAGCTCCTCCTCCGTCAAGCACAACCACCACCTGGCTGGGAAGAGGAGGAAGAAGATGAGGGATTTTCTTGGAGGAGGGTGCCAGGTTCAGTGGGGAGCTCTGTAATCTATGAAAAGCCAGTGAGAGAGTGGTTGCAGCAGGACATTGTTGAAGGGCGTCTCTATTATCACCACTTTGGGCCTCACAGCCCTGGCCCTGGGGTTGTGTTGGACCAGTTTGTCTTTAGAGTCCAGGATGACAATGACCCACCCAACCGCTCTGGACCACAGACTTTTGTGATCCGGGTTCATCCCATAGACAGATTAGCCCCTGAACTGCATAGCAGCAGCAGCCTGCACTTAATAGTTGCAGAGCAGCAGGTGACCCCGCTGCGGAGGAAGCACTTGTGTTACACAGATCAGGATTCAGGGGATCGTGAACTCCGCTACACGATAACTCAGCCCCCCACTGACACTGACACTAACCATCCTCCAGATTTATATGGAGCCCGCCGTGGATCCCTTGTGCTGACTGAGGATCACTCTGTGGAAGTTACCCACTTCACCCAAGCCCAGATCAATCATCACAAGATCTCGTACCGTCCCCCACAGGAAGAACTGGGGGTGGCTCCTCATTTGATTCAGTTTCAGTATCGAGTGCAAGATGCAGCTGGCAATGCAGCCGAAGGGACTTTCACCATCTATCTGCAGCCTGTGGATAACCAGCCTCCTGAAATCACTAATACTGGCTTCACTTTGTCTGAGGGAGGCAGCCATGTCCTTAGTCCCACTGAGCTGGATGCCAGTGATACGGACACTGAACTTGCCCATCTCAAATTTATCCTGACCCAGGCTCCCCATTATGGCCAGTTGCAACTTTCTGGATACAGTTTGATTCCGGGAGGTGTCTTTGGCCTGGATGATATCAGACAAGGGAGAGTGGTGTATGTGCACAGTGGCGCTGAGACCAACAGTGATACCTGCAGGCTTGATGTGAGTGATGGGGTTCATTTTGTGCCCATCACACTGAAAATGTACATACACCCAGTTGATGATGAGGTTCCTACGCTACGGTTGCCCCCAGGCACTCTTGGTTCCTACCTGGATGTGCTGGAGAATGGTGCTGCAGAAATCACTGCTAATGTCATTCAGGGCACAGATGAGGATACAGATGACTTAATGTTGACTTTCATTGTAGAGGATCCTCCTCAGCATGGGAACATCCTGGTCCAAGGGGTGCCTGCAGAGAGATTTTCCCAGAGAGATCTGCTGGATGGTGTTGTGGTATATGCTCACACTGGTGGTGAAATAGGCCTTCTGCCCAAATTAGATATCTTCAATCTTACCTTGTCTGACCTGTCTGAGGAGTGGAATGTCAGGGGCAATGTTGTTCAAGGAGTTTCAGTCTTGGTGACCATTCTTCCTGTTGACAGTCAAGCCCCAGAGATTTTTGTGGGGGAGCAGTTTATGGTAACAGAAGGTGACAAACAGGTCATTACCCCTGCTCACCTCAGGGCTGAAGATGTGGATACTCCTAATGATGATATACTTTGCACCATTGTTGCTCAGCCCACATCTGGGTATTTAGAGAATATATCTCCAGCCCCAGGATCTGAAAAATCCAGAGCAGGCATAGCTATAAGTGCTTTTACCTTGAAGGACCTCCGTCAAGGGCATATTTTTTATGTCCAAAGTATACATAAGGGTGTTGAGCCTGTTGAAGACAGATTTGCTTTCCGCTGTTCTGATGGCATTAACTTTTCTCCAAAGCGTTTTTTCCCCATTGTTATTATGCCAGTCAATGATGAAGAGCCTGAAATCTTTGTGCGAGAGTTTGTTGTGATGGAAGGCATGAGCCTGGTTGTCGATACCCCTATTCTCAATGCAGCTGATGCAGACATCCCTGCTGATGAATTAATGTTCACAGTCACCAGGCTTCCCAGGCACGGCCACATTGTGAACCAGCTGGTGAACGGAACTGTCCTAGTGGAGAGCTTCACCTTGGATCAGGTAACAGAGAGCTCCAACATACTCTATGAACATGATGACTCTGAGACAAAGGAGGACAGTTTTGAGGTGACACTCACAGATGGTAAACATACCATTAGGAAAACAGTACTCATCATGGTTATTCCTGTAGATGATGAGACACCCAGAATGGCCATCAATGATGGTTTGGAGATTGAAATAGGGGAAACTAGAACTATTCATAACAGAATATTGAAGGCTACTGACCTGGATTCTGAAGACAAAACCTTGACATACATTATAAGATATGGGCCAGGACAAGGCCTTCTGCAGAGAATCAAGCCTTCAGGTGGAGTCGAGAATATCACCCTTGGGATGAACTTCACCCAAGATGAAGTGGATAGAAACTTAATTCAATATATGCATTTTGGCCAAGGAGGAGTTCGTGATCTTATCAAGTTTGATGTGACAGATGGAATAAATCCACTCATTGACCGCTATTTTTATGTCACAATAGGTAGCATTGATATTGTCTTCCCAGATGTAATCAGCAAAGGAGTTTCTTTGAAGGAAGGAGGGAAGGTAACCCTAACTACTGATTTGCTTAGCACCAGTGACCTGAATAGTCCAGATGAGAACTTAGTTTTTACTATTACCAGAGCACCTGTTCGTGGTCATCTTGAGTGCACAGATCAGCCTGGGGTACCCATCTCCACTTTTACTCAACTCTTATTAGCAGGCAATAAAGTCTATTACATTCACACTTCAGAAGATGAGGTGAAAATGGACAGCTTTGAGTTTGAGGTGACTGATGGCTATAACCCTGTATTTCGTACTTTCAGGATTTCTATCAGTGATGTGGACAATAAGAAACCTGTCGTCACAATCCACAACCTGGTGGTGAGTGAAAATGAACGCAAACTGATAACCCCATTTGAACTGGCTGCAGAAGACAGAGATACACCTGATGCATTGCTAAAATTTATCATCACTCAAATACCAGTTCATGGTCAGATCATGTTCAATAACTCCAAACCCGTCACCAGCTTCACTAAACAAGATCTAAATGAAAATCTAATCAGCTATAAACATGATGGCACAGAATCAGTTGAGGATAGCTTCTCTTTCACTGTTACAGATGGCACTCATACTGATTTCTATGTCTTCCCCAACACTGTGTTTGAAACAAGGAAACCTCAGACTATGAAGATTCGAATAATGGCTGTGGACAACAGTGTACCTCAAATTGTAATAAATAAGGGTGCTCAGACTCTCCGTATTTTGGCCACAGGTCACATTGGGTTTCTGATTACCAACAAGGTGCTCAAAGTGGAAGACAGGGACAGTTTACATGTTACTCTTAAGATCAGAATCACAGAGGGACCACGCCACGGCTTCCTGATCCATCTGGGGAAAGGCAACCATAGCATCAGCCAGTTCACCCAAGGTATTACAGTACTCCATGATTTCTTTAGATTGCTAGAAACATTCTTTTTCATGCTAAACTATAACAATTGATGGGAGAAACTTGCCAATAGTGAGCTCTTTTATAATGGCTTTATAATTTTTCAGTTCTGTTTATTAATTATTGCATCTGTGACAGCTTTAAACAGGAAAGGGTGTCTGCCAGATAAAAGGGTGTCTGCTGGATAAACACCGAATAAAGGAGCATCTTTGCTTTGGAGAGCTTACAGCCCAAACAACTGTGGTTTTCTACCAATGATAGAAATTTGGATAACAGAATTGAGCTGCACGTGGTTTCAGATCTTTAGAGGCTGTGTGTCTTCTTTAAACAATTTTATTTAGAAAATGCTATGGGAGTGGCCAAGCTATTATTAACTAATGGTCATACCACACCTAGGGTATCAGTTGTTGTACAGTCTGAGTGCAGTTAACTGTAAATACAAAATCATTTTCCAAACATGAGGAAATAATGTATTACGAGTGTATTTGTTGCCTTAATTACACAAATCTTAACCACAAAGTGTTTGTGGTAAGTTAAAAGGTAATGTAAATGTTTTAAATTTATATCAGTGCTACTTTTTGCATGGAACTAAAATACTGGGTGTTATAAATAGGATGAAAGCCACATGTGCCAAATGTTCTGAAATAAAGCCTCAACATAAGGCTATGATGTAATTTTAATTGAAAAGGGAACATTAGCTATTCTCCAGAGAATTTTCCATGTTACTTTGCAATGAGTTAATAGTAGGTTAAATAACAATGAAATGGGGTTTCTTGGAGGCTCCTGCAGCTGTGGAGAGAGCAGAGAGCAGAACAGTATGGGGACTCAAACCTAAAGGTGCCCAGACAGCTTGGGCTGTGTAGGTGGTAGGGCTGGAGATGAATACTTGTCGTTGGCTGTATTTTATTTCACAGAGCCCATGCTGGTATGTATTCCATGTTACAGTCTTGGCTGTAGTGATATTCTTGTCAGATATACAAAATCTTGCAAACAGGCATGATGAACTTTTGAATGGGTGGGGTGCTGTAAGTTTTGCAGTGTTAATGCAAAAAACAGGATGAAAATGGACCAAACCATGTCTAAACTTTGGGAACCACCACGGCTCCTTAAGTGTAAGGCTTCAGTAGTGACCTGCGAGTAGTATTAAGAGTATAGTTGTCAGAATAATTGAGAAACAGAAGAGAATGGGAGTGAGCAAATAAACAGATTATCACTTTTTTAGTGGGTTTTCTCTTACATTGGAGAATGTAGAATTACAGTGTGGGTGGTCCTTGAAAACAAACCGCTGCACAGCACAGTGATATCTTTTTTTTTTTTTTTTTTTTTTTGTTTTTTGAGGAGGTGGAGTCACTCACTATAGGCACGTTCCATTCTCTTTTATGCTATGTGGCACAAATGACGAGAATGATGTTGTTACTTGGCAGTCAAACTATGTGGCAGGCTCACTGGTCTCTACCCAGGCTGTCTTAATATCCTGGGGCTGCCTGAGCTGGGTGAGAAGCTTGCAACCCTTAGGAAAGAAATTGTTTTAGTGAGGATCTCCAGGTTCCCTGACAGTACTGGCCCAAGCACTTCTGTGCTGAGTTGAAGAGTGTTTTTAAGAAATACACATTTCTTCAATAATTTTGTTCTTTGGCCTCTATGAGCAAATACCTCCTGAGCATCTGTGTAATTTCTGTTGAATATCTGTTCTGAACTTCCTGAATGCTTTTTATGATGGTTTGTATGTTATGGAGCAAACACATTAAGATGTCTTATGAATGAAGGGCTAAGCATATAAGGGAAGAGGTGTCTGGAAAGGCTGCATGAAAGCATCAAGCTCACACAGGGATCATACATCTGTTGAAGGAAAGAGAACTTGCTGGAAGTGAAAGTCATGGATTGAAAGGGCAGCGTCTTTTCCTTTTTCCTCAGATGCCCTTTTGTCTGCAGCTGTTTGGGTTTGTGGTGGTGTGAACAGGCAGCCTGACCACTTTGAGTGAGGTAACATTTAACATTGATGAAACAAGATCTATTGTGTGCAAGCAGCTTGGGCAGTCTGGTTTTTCAGATTGCCTGTAACTGAAAGAGAGGGCAGAGCGATTGTTTAGCAAACAGTTTTCTGCCTTATGCTTGAGACTGCTTTTCAATATCTGTCCACAGAATGTTATTGAGTGCTAGGAAGGAAATCATCCTAGATTGCAAGATGACCTAAAAGCCTCCAGTCAAAATGTGGTTGTGCAGAATATTGTATGCCCATGAGACTTTTTGTGTAATTTGTTCAGGAACAATCAGTCTAGGGGCTCCCTAATTAACATGCATTAAATACTTCTGCCACAAGTACAGTAGGTAATCTTTTGCTTGTGAGGCTCATAAAGTTAGTTGAGATTGGTCAAAGGGGGCATTAGAGTGTGGAAGAATTAACTTCTTGATAAAAGGTCCCCAAATAGTGCAAGTAGTTGGTGCTTTTTATTTACTTCTATTAAATTGTTAAAATAATCTGAATAAGAAAGAGACAGGCAAGTGACAGTAACAAAATAAAATACTCTTAAGATACATTAAGCAGTTCCTGAGATTATTCAATTACTATCTGCTACTCAATGTTACACCTAAAAGCAGCACTTCTAATTAGTTATTATTTCTTTGTGCTTTATATTTACTATTCAGTGATAGTAAATGCAGAGAAAGCTTAAAGAAAAACACTTGCCACATGGTCATTTCTAGTCTAGTGCTGTCCTAGGACAAAACACACATACAAAGGATATTGTGTATGCATAATTGTACTGCAGTCGTCTCTGCAAGTCAGGGCTGGAATTTGTTCATAGCAGATATCCATTAAGATTAGATAATCTGTTTAAAAGTGAAGAAAGTCTGTTAAGGAACTGCCAAGCCTTTCACATTTAAAGAAGTTTAGTGGTATATAACAGACAGCTGATGTTTGTAAAGTGTTTTGAATGTACAAATTGTGACGGACTGCTGAGCACTGTTTGGGACTCCCTGGTCCTATGTGGGTAAGTTTGTGAATAAGGGCCAGGTCATATCCCACAGCTGTGTAGGTGTGCTGACGAGCCAGGAAGAACAGGAAGAAATAGTGGAGAGTAAGGCTCTGCCTTGGCAATAATACAGCTTGGTCAATGTCTCAGCACTCCATGTAGCCTCCTGAGGCCAAAGATATCTAAATGGCTGCTCCAGCCAAACATGGAGCACTTTGCAAGCAGTGACTTTATTCAGCATTCACCTTGATAATACTTTTTATCTTGTTTTTCAGGCAGTGGTTTTCAGAGAGATGAGTGAATTATGTTGCAAAGTGCATTTGTTTCTTAAAGAAATATATAACCTTTAATAACCACAGCAGTTTTGCAGATTTTTCAAATAGGAAATCAGTACCTTGATCCAGTGGAAATAATTATTTTTTTAATAGAAAATTATGTTGGATGGATTTCAAAAGTATGCTGGAGAATTTCAGTATCACATCAATATTTAGCAGGCACTGTAGTTATACAGCAATGAATTGTGCTTACAACTAGGCAAGCTCCAATATAGTTTGTATAACCTAATCATCTGTGGAAGAGAAGTGTGGAATTGCTCAAGTGACGCTGAACGTGTTCTTAATGAACAGAAAACAGGTCATTCCTTTGCAATTCTTTTGACAAAATTAAGCTGTTTGAATGACAAGTGGCCTTTTCTGATGAGTTGGTCCTGCAAGCTCTGGCTCAAGAGTGTTGAGCCGATATATCTTTATATATATTGGAACCACAGATTTTGAGAAGGATACCCACATGGGCAGAGCTGAGCACTTGTATGTTTGCAGGATGAAAGATTTATTTGCTCCACTGACATGAAGAGGTATTTGTTTGTATCCTCTTTACAGCCCCATGAAGTTTTGATCTTTAACTGAAACATTTATGGAAGAGATTTGTCAGTGACATATATTTGCTGATAATGCTTTTAACTTGTTTGCCCTAGAAGATGTCTGGCTACTTTCGGAACTCGAGATTTTGAGGAGCTCTGACAAAAGTGCTTTTAGCTTCTTTTTACTAATGCATATGCCCTAACATGAGAGGAGAACTTGGGTGGTACTTGAGTTCCACTTTAATGCTATTGATTTATAACACTTTTTCTTTAAAAAAGTATGAAATATGTATTTTTTCCAACAGCAGTCTTTCAAAGAAAATATCAAAAAATAGTTTTTACATATTACATGTTTCTTATCACTGTTCAAGGAAAACAGAAAACACAGTATTAAGAAATACTTGTTTACCTTTTACATACTTTCTTTGTTGCAACCGATGATTCAAAATTGTGCATTGAATTGTTTCTTAGTGAACTCTTGTCAGTCTACTTCAATTGCATCTGTTTGGATTCTTAAATCAGCCAATGAACTCAGTAAGTGTTTGAGCACTATTTATGGCATTTCATATGGATTATACGCCATATCATTTGAAAACATGCTGACAGAAGGGATGGTCTGGTGGAGAGGGCATTTTTGTGGGGTACTGAAGAGACTGAGATCTCTCTTCTGCAGAATGTGTAAAGATTTCCTATCCTAGGGGTAGACAACATGCCAGAAGTAGTCTAGTTTGGCGATGGGGAGGTGGGGTGGTGTTAGTGTGACCTAATTTGTCTTGCCTCTTGAACAGAGGGTAGAACTTCACATAGAAAATACCCTGGATTTTGTTCCTGTTTCAGCCACAGATTTTATGTGACCTCTACAGTACTACTTAGGATGAAGAATGACAGGATCAGTATCTTAAAGGATATACACCTCTATTTAAGAAAATACATCACTAAAAATATGAAATAGTTCTGACTGTTGAGCCCACGTTTTTACATTTCCTTTCAGTTGTTTTCGTAAATACATCTTAGAAGAAAGAGGGCACTGGGGAGGGGTAAGTAAAGGGAGGGAGAACGAATGGTATCTGTGAATCTTCAACACTGTTAATACAGAAATTCCTGAGCTCTGCTGGGGAACCTTGACATGTCTCTGCTGAAGATAAACAAGTTAATACATGGCTTTTTTTTTTTTTTTAAATAATAAAAACAGTTTCATACCTTTAACATTTAAAATAAAATCTATTTTTGCTTACTCTTTCTAGCTGATATTGATGACATGAAGATATGCTATGTTTTACGAGGGGGTGACAATGCCACCAGTGACATTTTTCATTTCATGGTTGAAGATGGTGGTGAGTACTCATAAGATCTGTGGTTTTGCTGTTCTTGAGAGAGAAGGAGCTTAAGTATACTTTGTTTATGAAAACGTTGAATTTAATTGAGGAAAGTCCATGTTATGTCCTGGAATGTTATTTTTGTCATGAATTTCCTGTATTGTGAAGTATTTCTGGTGATTTCAAAGAGACCTGTTGATAAAATGGTAATTGCATCTAATGAAAAAACACTCAGCCTACTCTAGTGAAAAAGTGAAATTCTCTAAGCTTATACAGATACCTGGGATTTCTGTATTTTCACTTTTGTATTCCCTATCCAGGATCTTTACACATAAGTTCTCATAAGCCTTTTATCTTGAGAGACTTCCTAAACTTTGACTTGAATTTATAGATGCCTACACATTTAAAGGTTTCAGGTAAAAGTCTATTCATATGGTTGTCTTGGATAATGTACATGTTTCACAGAGTTCAAGTTCTGAGTCTACCTACTTAACAGAATCCTCAATGGTTTGTCAAAGATCTTTGTCAGGTGACTGATGAGAATTCTCCTACAATTATTTCGTAGGATTGTGGAGTATGAAAAAGGAAAGAATAAAACCAATTGAAAATACTGGCATATACTCACTTAAGGAAAAATATATGTAGGGTTTTTTATTGTTGTTGTTTTTAAAGAACAACAAAAAAGAACAGTTTAAGGAGGTAAAAACCCACATCAACAGGCCTATTTTTTTTCCATCCAAAGTCTGTACTTAATGGGGATGTTCCTAGAAGTAGATATTCCTGTGTGTCGTAACAGGTGGCTAGATTATGTTAATTCAATACCTTTTTTAATATGTGATGTATAGCTCTATGAGTAATTGGAAATTAATTTTATTAGTTGATTTAATAATAGAAAAAATGTTTCAAGTTAGCTTATTATCAGCTTGTGTGCTGAGCTTGTGTTACTGCTTCATAAGAAGCACAGCTAATTAATGGTATTGAGATCAGTGAGCAGGGATTTGTCCTGTCTGTCACAGATTGAACAGTTTTGTCATCATCTGCCATTGCTGGGAGTGGGATATTAAAGCATGGTCTACTGGTCATTGTGTTGGACAAGAGCAGAAGAGACAGTACATCTAGGGACTTCTCAAAATGTCTTTGCAAATCTTTGCTGCATCAGAGAAGTAGTGAGAGAACAGTTTGTAACACTCATTTTCCTTAAATGTTTTCTTTTAACCAAGATAAGAAGTTTAAAGCTAAGTAAAGGTAATAGATCACGAGGTGCTATATTTTCTTTGTAATACCATAATTTTCTTATGACAAGTGTCATGAAATGGTGACATTAATGATTTTCAGTTATTCTAGTAGGTGAACAAATAGTCTTGGGATGTTTCAAGGCTTCATGTGATGGGAGTAATTAAAGCTGAAGAAAGTTTGTTCTTTGTGAACTGATTAACATCAGTTCTTAAAACTGAATTGCTCCTTGAGAACCCAATGTTTGTGAGACTTCCGTCCACGATATTTGAACACTTTCTAGTGGCAAACGTGTAGGTAAAGCAAATTGCGCTTATGATATTCTAACTTCATACCAAGAAATTTGTCTTTCATTGGAAAGCTTGCCTGCCACATCTGCTTCTGCTTGGCAGAGTTGTAACAGCCTGTCCATTGTAACAGCGTGCTATTTTTCATAATACAAAGAACCTTTACAATAACAAGGTGCTTGCTCATTTTTTTAGAGCCTTTGGAACTTGCAATGTTATCATCTTGCAGACTACTTAGCTAGATGGTCTTTGCTTTCCTGAGGCTATTTGTTGACACTGTGAAAAATGAGCTGTATTGCATTACAGAGTATTTCTGATTTTCTGCTTGACTGAAGGTGGTAAAACTGCATTTAAAAGGATGAAATAGTGATCAAACCATTAATATTTGTCTTTCTGAAATAGCTCAAATTTATTAGCATTGTCTTTAGAATCTATAATGGGTGAAAAATCCAGCAATTTAATCTAGCTATATTTCCACCCTCTTCAGAAAGAAATCAAGCTAGTATTTTGCAGCTCAGGTGTACTTTGGCAGACTTTCAGTGGTATCAGGACTATTGTTTTTGTGGGTTTGATTTTAAGTCAGATCATGCTAAGAAACTGTGTGCAAGATGCAGCACAGACTACCAACATCCATAGTAGAATAGCAGAGTTCAGATCTCTGTCTCATGTATCAGGAACTTTGCAGCAGTTACAAGTTTGTGATGACTACCACACAGTGCATAATGCTGTAAATAGGATAAGTGGGACTTCACTCAAGCTTAAGAATTGTGCCACAGTCCATAAGTGATTCAGTTGAAATCAAAACTAAGAGGGGTTTCAAAATGTGATTCCATGAATGAATATGTTCATATTATTCAGCTAAAGTTATTTCGAGTCAGTAAAAAAACAAACAAAACCCAAACCAAAACAAGGCACCCAAGTACTTTGTATCTTCCAGTCCTCTCATGACTTAGAGAGGGGCAAATGCAACACCAGTCTCTGCTGTCTTCAAATAACATGAATTAGAATGTTTATTTTGATCCATACCTCTAGTGTTGCCTGCAAAATACTTTCTCTGTGTTTTGGAATATTTGTTCGTGGTCTGTGAACTGCACATAGGAGAAGATCATTATGACTTTATCTCCATCTTTTGATATTTATTATACCGTCACTGTTGTAGACCTCTTCTATAGAATCTTAGAATGGTTTGGGTTGGAAAGGACTTTATAATCATCTAGTTGCAACCCCCTTGCCATGGGCAGGGATACCTCACCCCAGACCATGTTGCCCAAGGCTCTGTCTAACCTGTCCTTGGACACTGCCAGGGACAGAGCATTTACCACTTCTCTGGGCAACTTGTTCCAGTGCCTCACCACCTTCACAGTAAAGAACATCTTCCTTACATCTGACATGAGCTTCCCCTGTTTTAGGGGGAAGTTACCCCTTGTCCTATTGCTACAGTCCCTGATTAAGAGTTCCTCTCCAGCATCCTTGTCGGCCCCCTTCAGATATCAGAAGGCTTCTGTAATATATGATATATATGGTATATGATGATAGTCTAATTGGGGCCCAAGTCTGTCACCTCAGGCAATTGCCTGAAGACCAAGCTTCAAGAGTCATCGAACTGCTTGGTGTGTATTTTACTGTGGATCTAGAATTTTGTTTATTTTCTTATATGTGGATAGCATTTATGGTAAGCAAGTTGCAGCAACAGCCTACTAGGTGAGTAAGTGAGGTGAAAAGAGTCAAGACAGTGCTCTGCCAGCTCTTGGCCCCTTGCCATGGGAGTGAGTGTGCCATGCTGTGTACCAATCAAATAATGAGCTAGGATCTGAAAGCATCGAATATGGTGCAAGGACAAACTTGTTTACTTACTGGCCAAGGGAGAAAACTGCAGTCTAGACAAATAGAGAATAGCTCAGGGATTATGGCTGCTTTACGATAACTTGCTGATTATAACTAAAGAGAATAGAAATGGGCTCAATATGAAGAGAAAGGAAGGCCATTTAAGAATAAAAGGAAAAAAACCCCTTAGGACTGTAATACACAAGTGAGAGCATATGCCTGCTGTATTCAAACCAAAATCAGAGATTTCACCAGATGAACTGATTGAGGTTTTAAACTCTGAATGAGTCTTACTTTCAGCGTCAGTTGCCTACATACGTATGGCTGTAGTACTTTTCTGGCTTTGAATGTCATGTTTCATAAGAGTAATTAAAAAGTGAAACAAATTGAACTTAATTCAGCTATTTATCACACAAATATTTTTTAAAGGTAGAAAAGGTTTTTATTCCTCATGTTAAGGGATTTTGCCTCAAGACGATCTGCTATAAAGTGGGCAAGCTCTTGCATTTCTGTCATTCTTAGAACAAGAAGACACTATAGTATATTGGATGCAGCTGAGTTAGCTGTGTGATATTTTGAAAGAAACTACTAACTTTTTGAAATTAACAATTTGAAAGTTCATGTTTACAATCTACTTTCTGTTATGTTTTGATTTTTGATCTTAAAATGATCCTGTGAGATCTCTTGATACTGAAAAAGTGTTATGAGTCCATTTTAGCAAAACATTAAGAAAGTGTGGAATTTTCTTTTTCACAAAGGTTGCAAAATAGCCTCAGTAGAATCCCTTTCCTCAGAAGCGGACCCCACATTCCATTAACAAAGTGAAGAAAAAAAACTGTGCTTAGCAAGTGCAAGCATGTGATGCTGCTGAATCCTGATGTTTATATTATTAAGTTCTTAATTCAGTGGTTAGTAAAGGAACCGATACTACCAGAAGCAGGGAAAATGGGATTTTATTTTTGTTTTTCCCCTGTGGGAAGGTAAAAAAAAAAAAAAAAAAAAAGGAAATCCAGACTGATGGTTGAACTCCTGGATATATTTGTGGTACATAAATTTGCATATTATTGAGAAACTCCCTAGACTGAAGAAAAAGATCCAGCTGAAAATGGTGGAGCCTTTTAATTAGTGAAAAACAGACTCATGGAGTCATTTAAATCTGATAAACTTAATGAGAAGCTGCAGTGTGTGTGGCAACCTTGTATTACAGAAAGCTCGAGGAAACTGGGTATGTGTGGCACTGCCAAATATATGCATAGAGTTGGTGCTTCAGCTATACAAAATAGCATTAATCTGTATGGAATGACAGTTGACCAGAAATTAGTTCCAGTGTGTTGAGCTCTTGTGCCTGCTTCAGAAAGCTGCATGCTACAATTTCATGCTGCATCCTTTGTGATTTTTCTGAGGCATTTTTACTCCTTACATGAGAAACCAACACTGAAAATGCACAGTTAAAACTGAAGTCCATCATTTACCTTCATTTTATGCTCTGCTTATCTGGGATGTTTTTAATGTCACTGTAATAAGTCCTAATAATTGAATAAGAATATGGATCTAAATACCCATCTATCCAATCTGTAGGAGGTATTTTCTCATGAATTGTGCTGTTTCAAATAATGTGAAACTGGTTGAACTGGTTTAAGGCAAATTTTTGGCCAGATTCTGCTGATGATATAGAGTAAAACAAACACACCCAAAAGCTGGCACTAACCTGAAACTCCAGCACAAACCCCATGCCTCCAGAGTCAGTATCAGAGTCCAATATATTCCTTTGCCCAGCAGTGGGTATTGGTACTGGTGTAGGCAGTACTACAGCAGAGTGCTGATTACCAGTTAAAGAGAAGAACTTCTGTGTAAAGGACTATTGTTGTCTTTTGCTTCACACAAGAAAAATGGTTGTATTTAGGTGTTATGGATAACTCTGAAATGTTCAAGTTCAGACCTTATAAAGTCAGTGAAGGAATGTTTGACTCTTCTAAATAGTGATCTGCCCCCAAATATTTTTAAAATACAGCCTTGTTCTTGACTTGCTTCTTGTTTGGCTAATGTTCTCATCCCAGTAGTTGCCTTGCCTGTTCTTCCTTCTCCCCTGTCTGTCTTTCGAAGTGTGGGAAACTGTCAACTAGGATTGCAGCACCCATGGAACAAATTTCTTGTGAGTTTCAGTACTTTTCTATTACAAGAGGCTGGTGCCATATTAATAGTGTTTTGCACTAGAGTCAGTTCTACTAAATTTTCCTGTTTTGAGGAAAGAAATGAGATAACCCTTAAAATAATAATAGTGCAATGAGGAAACCTTTTCCTGTTCAGCCTTAATTGGAACCCTGTCCCTCCCTTGCCTAACTCACTTCTCTGCTCAATGCTTAGCTGGAGTCCTCCAAACTGCTTCTTTAGCACTGCTAAGTTCTATCTTGCAGTATATAGCGCCTCAAGGGTAGAATGCTTTCAAATGACAGATTCTCATGGCAGGGGGGTTGGAACTACATGATCTTAAGGTCCTTTCCAACCCTAACTATTCTATGATTTTATGATTCTTATGCCTGTTTTAGGAGTGTGAGGATCACTAGGGAAGGAGAGAAACAAGAACTTATTTATTTATTTATTTTTATTTCAGGCTATTTGGGCAGCTTTTCTGATTTAAAGCCAAAGCTCACTGAAACTAGTGATTTACATCATTAGCTAAATCTCATTTAAATTTTTCAATACAGATCCCTAAATACCTTAACACAGCACTGCATTTTCCTGTACTAACATTTGGTTAAATCCCCACTGAAGCAAGAATCTTTCAAAAACAATTCTCTGAAGTTAGTCTTTAAACCTAATTTCTGGGAAAACATAGAATCATAGAATAGTTAGGGTTGGAAAGGACCTTAAGATCATCTAGTTCCAACCCCCCTGCCATGAGCAGGGACACCACACACTAAACTATGTCGCCCAAAACATCATAGACTTTTCCAGATATGTTTACGCAGTAACTTATGTTAAAGAGGCACTGTTTTACTGCTTAGAGAAAACTTCCATTAAGTTTGTGAAATACAATTATTTCATCTGTCATCCTTTGTTTTACTAAATAAAAATATATTTTTATGAATTTTACCATTCTGATATGCTTTATTCATTTCTGAGAGAATGGTATTACACTCCTGAGTGTAATTATTAAATGCAAACAGTTGTCAGTGCTGCTTTTCCTGAGTGAGCTGTAATAATAGTGTAGGAACAGACATTTTGGTCTTGATATGTGATGGTTCTTAAAGAAGCAGACTCCTAAAATATCATTGGGAATTATTTGCAGCATCCTTGCTTGACCTCACATATGGTATTCGGGCACACTAGTCTTGGCAAGAAACATCAACTACATTTATCTTTGGCTTAAAAATGAGGGCATCACATGTTGGTGGTATGTTTGCCATCATTTGCCAAGTACTGTATTGGATTCTGGTCTGTTGCCAGGCTTGTTGCTGCTGTTTTGATGTACCCTAGATTGGTGCCCAAACAATTTTTCATGTGTCAGACTTCTTACTGTAAGTATTATCAAAGGATTTAAATAGCAGTTTGACACTACAGTTTATAAAAAAAACCCAAACTGAAAAGAAAAAAAAAAAAAAAGCCTTTAAAAATAAAGCTTTCTGTAAATAAAGCAGACATCGTTGTGATTGTGGCTGCAAGGTCACAGCAAAGTTAATATGTGTTAAAGTATACAGGAGTAAGAGGTGATTATAGGGGATATATAGAAAGTCTAGTACAAGCCATACTAATCTCAGTGGAAAGTTTTTCAGTGTCTTTTGTACCAGTTATATTGGTTTCTTTGTACTGGCATGTTAGACTGACTGCTGGAAATTAGTGAATTTTCCATTTATAACTTGAATATCACCTTATCCTCTAAATATGTCCATAGGAAAGGTCAGCTTTATCCAGATGAAACAAGATGGATTCTGGAGAGAAAAAGAAGTAGTTGTTTAATGTGGCAAAAGAATTTTTGTTTCTTTTAAATCATTTGGGTGTAATGGTGAATTTTAATGGTCTCAAAAGTAAAGCTTTTCTCTGCTCCTGGATTGTTGGTCGTTTTTTTTTTTTTTAGCAAAAGCAAAACAGTGTAATTGAAGGGGGTGGATTTTGGCACTAGGTATCAGGAAAGGATTTAATTGCCTTTTATACAGAAGTTAGGGCACATTGTCCAAATATGAAAGGCTTGGATGTAATTCCTTCCTTCACTTGAATTCTCCATAACATGCCCTCACTTACATTCTGTCTAGTTTTGTATTCATTTTCTGTTTGCTGTCCATGTATGCAAGTTCTTAATTACTCTTTGGAATATAGCCTGAACTCCAGTGTTCCACTTTCCAACTAAGTACTGTTACCAACAAATCCTGTCTCATTTTTTGTGTGTGTTCCTTCTCCCTTCTTTCCCCTATATTCTCCTTTTCTGCTAGTATGTGACATGTTCCACAGAATAAGATAGCTAGAACAGGCCAGTTAAGAGCAGTACATTCCAGAGTAAAGTTTAGTCTGATGGCTTAGGCTGAGGGTTTAGGGCAGGGAGGTTTTGGTTCCAATTCTTTTAGAGTCAGGGCCTGTAGTCTTCCATGTAGAAAAAGCACCCTGATTGGGTTGGTTGGATAGAAGGGAAATGTCTCCAAAATCATAGATATTTTTCTAGTTTTAAGCTGAGATCACTTGCTGCATAATCAAACTTTTAAAGAACCGTGCATCCACAACAAAATTCACCAGCTCAGCACTTGGAGCTGAATCCTGCTTGCTTTACCAAGCTGAATAGTGCCATTGATTTCATTTGACCTGGTCAGGTGAGAGGCAAGGCAGATAATGCTCAAGATAGTCCTATAAGTACATAGCAGCCTTTTTTACTTAAAAATAATCCGCAATTTAGCTTCTATATTCTTATGATGCAGAGTAAGGCCCAGCTAGCAGCAAAAGAAGCATGACAATGGGTAGTAAAATTAGGTCAAAATGCAAGAAATAGATTAAGGAGACACACTAGGCATTGAGATCTTTCATGAGTAACACTGATTGCCAGTGACACATGAGAACCTGCAGAAAGACACTAATTCCTGAAGTGAGTTACAATAAGCATATGAAAATATATTGTTTGTTGATTGCAAATATTTTTGATTTGGACAGGCTAAGGAGGTCTAGAGAAGAATGAAATGAGAGAAGGGACCGTGGCTATTGTTGAGGAACCCTGCTTGCAGCATCTTGTTTGATTTCCCAAGCTGTTTACACCGATGGATTCTAAAGAGCCCTCAACATGAGTTTAGCATTAATTACTTCAGTTGCCAATTAACTGTAGAGTATTTAGAGTTCCCATAAAGGATCATCTGATCAGTATATGAAATATATCTGGGAAGTTTGTAGATTTCTTTAAAGATTAGACTACTGTTTATACAAGAGGGATAAATACCTCTGAAACAAACTACAGATATGTGAAAAACAGTACTCCAACAAGAAAAGTGAGTCTTAACCTATGGAAATACACTAGGAATCAAGTTAAATTAGAAATGGAGGAAATATAATGATGGCATATATTGTCATAAATTTTTTTGCAATTTGTGATTCTTAATTTACAGCATTCTCACTATTGTAAGATTGTTTGCCTTGCTGAATCTTAGACTATAAGGACCACTCTTGCCTCATTAATCTCTGTGTACTTTCTGGAAAAATGAAGGTATTTGTTTTATTTCATAAGCCCAAATTGTGTTTGGATGCTGTTAAAATTTTCTCTGATATTATGACCTGTTCTTTATAATTGGCACTGCAGTATGTTAGGGAGTGTTTTGATTGTCTGGAGCCTGATGATGGTGATGAAAGGATTGAGTGTTTATGGGTAAGAATCAGAGGGAAGGCCAACAAGGCAGATACCATCGTGGGAGTCTGTTATAGAACATACAACAGGATGAAGAGGCAGACAAAATATTCTGTAAGCAGCTGGAAGTAGTCTCACAATCTCTAGCCTTTGTGGGGGATTTCATCTTAGCAGATGCCTTCTGGAAATACAATACAACAGAGAGGAAACAGTCTGGGAGGTTCCTGGAGTATGTACTAGATAACTTCCTGATACAGATGGAGAGTGAGAAACAAAAAGGGAAGGCGCCCCACTGGACCTGTTTGCTGCTTGTGAACAGAGAAGGACTTGTGGGTGATATGATGGTTGGAGGGCATAGTGATCACAAAATGAGTTATAATAAAGTTTTGGTTCTTGCAGAAGTAAGGAGACAAGTAACAGAGACCTTATTGCTCTCTACAACTACCTGAAAGGAGATTGTAGCGAGGTGGGTGTTGATCTCTTCTCCCAAGTAACAAGTGACACGACAGGAAGAAATGGCCTCAAGTTGCACACGTAGAGATTTAGATTGGCTGTTAGGAGAAATTTCTTCACCAAAAGGGTTGTTAAGCAGTGGAAGAGGCTGCCCAGAAAAGCAGTTGCGTCACCATCCCTGGAAGTATTTAAAAGATGTGTAGATGTGGTGCTTAGGGACGTGGTTTAGTGGTGGATTTGGCAGTGCTATGTTAAGAGTTGGAACTGATGATCTTAAAGGTCTTTTCCAACCTAAGCAATTATATGAGTCTGTGAAATTAAGAGCCAGGAATAATACAAGAAGAGTAAAAATCCTGTTAGAGTAAATTAATGAATTAATTTGACCTGTATTTAATTTGTTTGGGTTTGGCCAAGATGAGAATTTCTGAAGTCAGAATATCGTGGCTTGTTTTCTCTGGGTTTTCTTCATTTAATCTTTCTTTTGCAGATTTAACTAATTTTTTTTTTTATTTAGCACTAGAAAGAATTTAATTTAGCAGTAGGCCCTTAGGAAGCTTTTTGAAAAGACAGAATATTTCTTTTTTTTTCCCTTTCTGAGGAAGGATTTTAGCTTGTTTAAGTTCAAGTCATTAGTAAAACATTAATTGAACTTGCTTGATACAGCACTGCCCTCAATGTTTGCCAGGATTCCAGTCTCAGTAACTTTTAACTTAAGTACCAGCATAGCACTTCTGTCACTCTGCTCTATAATGTGCATTTTCTTCAAGTCTGTAGGAATGCTGTTACCACACACCTTGCTGCCTCTTTAAGCTTTGTAGTTAGGGTGTAACATAATAATTAGAGAGGGAATTGAAGGATGCCTTTAAAGAAACATTTGAAGCCTAATTCAAAGCCCAGTGCCTCCAGTGAGGCTTTTTGCTCCTAGAGGTTTGTGGTTTGATCCTGCATTAGAGAAATCTGTGAGCATATTTTTTTCACTTAGTACTATGATGTTTGAGAGCAGGTCATACAAGATAAGATTTTCATAACTAATAGCGTGCTAGTATTCTCTGTCTCTGAAACTGTTTTACCCTAAAAAGTTTTTATTTTAAGGCCCTCAAAGTATTTGATTTCTTACTCTGATGCCTCCTTTTTAGGCAGAGCTTGTGAGCTCAGTCTGAGACACTGTAACCAGTTTAAAACCCACTGGAGTACTTTGTGTATTATTTTAAGACATTCTTGGGCTTTATGCTGAATAAATTCCTTGTCTACACTGTTTAATCTCAGTAATGCCCTTTAAGCTGGCTCATCAGTACAGTGGAGTTTGTAGTACAGTAGAGTTTGTAGTACACTGTGCTCAAACACATCCCTCCTGAGAGAACAAATCTGAGAGTCTTTAGGGCAGAGATCCTAATGAATAGGAAAATAGTCATTACCTAACCTTTCTTTTTTTTTTTCTGGCAGACACACAAGAGCATCACTCTCAGCTTTTTCATCAGGGATACGTGATGCATTTAAAATCCAAACGGCAGAATTTATCTAGTAGGAACTTTGAGTGGGGTTATGTCCTGGATTCATCCTAATCAAGTGGAGGTCCTTAAAGTGCTAAATTTTTAGCCATAACCAATTTACGTTCCTTCCATAACCAGCGACAAAATGAGAGACACTTTGAGGATGAGTAGACTTAGGTGTGGCACAGGAGCAATTGCTCTGGATTCTAATCCAATTTTGCCCTAATTTCACTTTTCATGTGTACTTAAAATTGTATAAAACATGAGTATTAAGCAAGGCAGCTTTCAACATTGGTAAGTTTTACAGGTCAGTTGGTCAAGTGGGCATTTTCTAGCTTGCTGACCGATTTGGCCATTATGCTAAACATATGAAAGTACATGAAATTGCCAGCTCGCTTTTACTTAAGTTACTGCACACTGTATTCACTGCTGATATTTGATATTTGTGAACAATTTCCTCTGCTGCCTGAGAAAGCTTAAATAGATTCCTACATATCTGCTGTAGCCTTTAGGCTATAGGAAATGTGAGGTGAAATCCTCTCACTGAAGCAGCGTAATTTTGTGTGGAATGAATAACTGTTCACTGTTGAGCACAGATCAGGCTTCCTGTCCCACTCTACCAAAACCAGGTCCTTTTGGGCTGCTCCTCAACTCATCGGTTCTCTGCTCCATCCAGTGGCAAAAAAGTCTCTTCCTTCATAATTTTCCCTTATGTGAAAGCCTAACTCCCAATTTTCCCTGGACCCTAGGAGTTTCTACTTATGCCTGCATGGGGGTTTGTCCAGTTACATTTTCAGCTCTCTGCCCTCTATCTCCATGCAATCAAATTTTTTTCCTTCCCTTGTCCTTTTTCTGCCCCATGCTTGCTGCCATAGCTTGGTTGTATCAAGAATCGTTGAGAGCTAATCAGATGGTTATCAGATTACTAGATCTGCTAGGGACAGAGGGGTGCCATTTCCCAGCAGGAACTGGGAAAAGTTGTGTTAGCCTGTGCTTCTGTAGTCCTGTTGTCTTACTGTATGTATCTGTTCCAATTCAGCACACACATGCACCAACCCACAACTCTACATCAAGGTAGTGAGCCTGCAGTGGTTCCTGTGTCATGTCTTCACTGTCCTAAATTACTCTGCTTTTTGAACCACTTTTCTAATCTATTGGGTTCATTGCACAAGTAAATTCAAGATGATGTGATTTATTTTGATCAGTTCATAAAAATAGGTCATTCCAGTTAATGACCAGCAAATATTTACTAACACTATAGGAAAGAGGATGTGTAAGAAAAGGGATTATTTATTATTTTTATTGTCAGTCTTTTTTTATACTTTTTGAATCTCCTCGCTACATCCCCTGAAACAGCCTAGATTTAACTGATTCCTCTTTTCTGTCATCCAAGAGAGCTGTTTCTGAGAAAATGCTTTTTTCTACTATTGGAGTGATTGCAAATTGAAAGAAGCCTCAAAAGTATCAACAGTTGAGAAACACATATACATTAATGGAAATGTTTATCTTAAAGTTGTAGTAACTTCAACATATTGAGTAATAAGCAAGGTGGTTTTAGACTATTAGTCTCTACGTAGTTACTACTATTATTTATAGTAGCTTAATAATGATCAGTCATAGGAATTCTGCTTGGAATCATATGATAAAATTATTTCTTCCTCTTGTTTACTGTTATTACTGCCTATTAAAGCAAACAATTCTAAATATACAGCTTCTGATTTTTCACTGTTCTTTACACTTCCTTTAATTACAAATGTAAACCAGACCTTATTGTTTTGAAGTCCCAAATTCAACTAAATATCTGAGGAGTGTAGCTTAGTACCACAGCCAGCCCTGAAACAATTTCTATTTGCTGAATTGTTGAGTAATCTGAAGTGACTGTGTTACCTTCTGGAGTTGCTTGCTTATAGGAAAACCTCACTCATTTCAGGTACCTCAGAGGTTGCTCGTACGTGTGATGAATCTGTTCTTTGTTGAACAGTCTGGACTTGATTTACGTTTTTAGCAAGAGTGTGTGCAAATGACAGAGCAGCATTTCCTAGCTGGGACATTTGCAAATGCAAATGTACCTTGATTTGGCCATACATGCCTTTGCTTTATTATCCTCTCATCAAGAGACACCGTATTATTTTGGTAAAAAAAATAGCTTCTATGATGTTTTTTCCTGCAGTACTTCTACTTTGTTCTTTGCATGGAATAGATGCATGTTGGTGTAAAAATGTTGTAAGATACCTGTAGATTCCTTGGTTAAATGTCCTGTTTTGATACCTTTTTGAGTACTTTTGAAAAGCAATAGCGTAGCTTTTTCTTCAGAGTATTAATTTTGAGTTGTTGGTTTTTCACACGATGCCGTCCATGTAGCTTAGTTCTTCAGATTCATTCAGTGAGCAGCTGCAAATACTTCCAGCTAAAGTTCACTTCTGCCTTTTTTTTTTTTCTTTTTTCTTTTTTTCCTGTTTGCTGACTCTGGAATAAGTATTGCTGTGGTGGGATTGAATATTAGGTATGAATATAATTGCAAAGTGTTAATATAGGCTTTGTTTCACAGCATTTAACATAGTAACACATGACAAAATGATCTTAAACATTTAGGCAACACTGAGCTCCATAAAATGACAGTTTGGACAGCTTGAAATGTTTTGTTTAAAGGATCATGGATCTTGTCAACTTTTCAAAAGCTGGGAAGTGTAATTCCCTGAGAGGCCTTGTTTCATGAAACTTTACAATAAGGTGATTTTGCTAAATGAGGAGTCTAAGCTGCTTCTGATCTGATGGCCATTTTTGAATACTTGATTTCTACATTTCACCCATGGTAGGAAGTTGACATAACAAGTGTCAGTGGTTGGAGGTTGAATGCATTACAATTCAGATTAGAGATGGGAGTGTAGTTTTTAGAGTGAATACTCTTACGTGGTAGCAGATTTTCAAGGCAAGTGGTGAATTCTGCTGATGTGTTCAAGAACAGATAATTTACGGAAAAAAACCCTCACCTGTTAAACTGCATCCAACACAACGTTACTGGATGAAATTTTTGTTCCTTTAATACAGAAGATCAAGTTAAGTCATACACGATGGTTTTGGCCTTGAAATCTGTGCAGCAGG
>NW_009924929.1:21698-108617 GCF_000696875.1 Nestor notabilis | reverse complement strand
ATCTCTTAACTATTACCGATTTTGCATGCAACTACAGTCAGCAGAAGAGCTTGACTGCAGCTCAGTAAAGAAAACCAGGAAATTCTTACCAGTGCCAGTCCTCCAAACTGTATATTTAAGAAACAATTCTTACTCCTCTCTGACCTCCCTCCAAGATCCTTAAGGAAATTAAGAAGTGCTATTGTGGAAGTCGTAGAAGAATCTTTAAATCACGTAACTGAGAAGCCAAGAATTTAAAGATAAAATGAAAGCTGAATGGTGCAGCCTTCAAAATCTGTGGATTGTTATGTCTTTTCATATAGTCACTAGTAACATTACTGGCTTAGTATTTCAACATACAGTCTTATCTCTCTCCCACCCACATTCTTGTAAAATATATCTTGTTGATCTTAATGTTATCTTCACATTTTTCACCTCAGGGAAGTTTTTTACAAAAAATTCTAAAAGTAAGCAGCACTTTAAAAAAAAAAACACCAACAAAAAGAACACCCACACCTAAATAATTTTACCAGTCTTGGTGAATTTTAAAACAACCTTTTATATTTAACAGGTAAAAAGCTGACACTTCCCAAATTTTTATTAATGTTTTTATTTTTAAAACCATATAATGTGCCAGCTTTTCATAAAATATTATTGCATATAAATGTAGGTGCAATATTTTTTAGAATCCTATTGTTTATCCTGTTCTTCTTAGCTAGATCAGGGTTATTCTGACATAATCAAGTGAAATAACCCTATCCTTATGTAAATGAAAGTAGAAGAAGACTTGCCAGCTCTCCAACCCCTACTAGACAAAATTATTCCCACAGAGGTTATCCAACATATGTTAGTATGTTGCTTGGGAAAGTTTAGCAGATGGGAATGGTATTTCATGTTCATCACACTGCTGGTTTCTCTATGGATGTGCTGTCACATGATACCAGATGTGGGCAGATGGGTGGCTTTTTGGTACGATTAGATTGCATAACTGCCCACTCCTATAGCTGTCCAGTGACCCAAATGTAGTTACTTCACTTCTGTTTCACTATGCTGACTTCTATGATGGTCTGTAAGATAAATGTTTTACAGTCCACTATAAAAAGGCTGTGTGTATGTATGTGTGTGTGTATGCATCTATATGTAAAAAGGATGGTATATAGTCCTTAAGCTAGCTAGCCTGTGAGTTTACGTAGCAAGTACATGTTCTAATGGGGTATCTTTCTTTCCTGCTTCACTCCTATTTTTTTTCCCATGTTACACTGGTTGCTTTGGTGAGTAACATGGTTCACAGTTAAGGCTTGAACTTTGAATTCTTGACGTGCCTGAACTGGTTTTCTACCTGAAGAAAAGCAAGTATTCCTCTTTCAGTGCTTAGCTTTGCATAAACAGGTCTTTACTCTGACCTTTGCTTATAGATATTGTTATCCAGTCAGCTAGCTACACTGGAATGAGACAGAGCATACTGTTTCAAGCAACAGACAGTTTTGAAATACATAAAAAATACACATTTCTTTTCCATAGGAAGACTCCAATTTTGATGAAAAATAGTTATTTGGGGTGGGGGGAAGATGGTTAGGAGATATTTTCACACTTCTACAGAATACTTTTTAGATCAGCTTTTAACTCTCACTGTTCACAGTGTCTGAAACTACAGGTCTCAGGCCCAACCCACCTTCCCAGTGTAGAGTTGATAAGAGATTGTCAAGAAGCTGATAAACATACAGTCAAGGTTTAAGAGTAAAATTAAATATTTGGGGTGCGCTTTCAGTGCGACGTGGTGTTCATGAGTAAATTCAGATTTATTTTTCTTTTGATTTATTTTTAAGTAGCTCTTTCTCTGAGCCTCTTTTAAAAATCTTTAATTACTTACTGTGCTGTTTAGTAGTCCTTGCCTTATTCCCTGCTAAGGTAGAAAATCACTTCTTTCCCCCTCCATAAATACATTCCCACTGAGAATTCCCCTTTGGGCAGTGTTGTTCAGCTCCATTCCAAAATATAAGGCTGTGTGCTAAATGGTATTGAATAGGATACACAGGAGGAACAAAGGTATGATTAATTGTATGTGCTAACATATTTGTTTTACTTTAAGCTAGCTGCATACCTTAGAGTAGCAGAAGCCACAGCATGAATTCTAGCACATGGTAATGCAAGCACAAACTCTTTATACATTCTGGATATACATGCTAAATAGGCATTGATAAAACCCACATTACAATCCTTTAATTGCTAATGTTTGAGTGCTAGCTAGATCAAGCTAGCACAGGTACACTGTCATGTACTTGTACTAGTATCTTAGTTTTGCTTTTTAGATGTGTCTTCTATTTAATAAGATTTGGCTAAGTTTAGAGGGAGCTTGTAGCATACTTTCTTGGGCAGTTTTGTTCGTTTTGTTGGTTTTTTTAATGGAAGGTCTAAAGAGGCAATATATTTTGGTAGTCTGTTCATTTGTTACATCAAAACAAAATGGTTTTCTCCTCAGTGTACAGCCAGATTTTCTCTTTCAAATTCAGAAAGAAAATAGAAACAACAGGAATGATGTGTTTTAACAAAGATTTCCAAATGTATGGTTCCAAATCTAATTATAATTTTGAGATCCTTTTATAGTTAATAGAGTTGTTAATATGATTAAATAAGAGTGATTCATCTCAACCTAAGAGACAAGCTATTAGAGTAGTTGAATTTCCCTCCTGGGGCGCTCATTTCTTCATATATGGTGAGGGAGGCATGGTGCAACTAGAAAGAATTTAGGCATCTAAAGATGAAACAGATAAATCTTGCTCCTTAAAGTTAAAACTATCCTTTTGTCACCGAAAAGCATATTGCTGTTCTTTGTGTTCTCTGGGCAACAATGACTGGTAAAGCTCGCTGTAATATGTATTATAGCTGAATTGGAAAAATAGAGTATTTAAAACATCAGATGTTTTTATATTAATACAAGTCAGCAGAAATTCCTTGATCCACTAGTGTACTCCTGATATTATGAAAGATAAGGAATTTGTTAGGAGTCCAAATCAGGTATGTCAAAATCAATCTTTCTCAAAGCCCTTCCCAAATGGTTGTTACGGTAGGTAAATAGTCATTGTACGTCAGTGAGATCAGACGGGTTTGTGCTTTAGATATGGATTGGACAAGAGTAAAGATTAGTAGAGATTAACTTTTAATTATCTGCTCTGCATTTTGCCTTTCGTGGTGCTTGGAGATACTCGTACTTCCACTTTATTTCTTTATGAATTTAATTACTGCAACATGTGCAGTAGATACTGAGAACAGTTATAATGAATTGATGGAATTAATAGGAGTAAGGCTGTTATCTTCACTGTAAATTTGCCATTCCTTTTATCTAAATAGTTGAGAAGGAATACAGAGATAATTTTTGGTGGAGTGAAATACCAAGAAGTTGTGAGTCAGGTAAAATAAAATGCTTAGAAATGCAAGTAACATTTTTATCTACTACATATAATCCTTTAACACACAAAGCGATCAGAGAAAATATGGAATTGAACCCTGAAGATTATGAAATTGAAACCAAAATACTGCAAACACTTCTTTATAAAAATTTAACAAAATTTTTCTAAGTACTTGTGTGAGTATAGAGTGTCCTGATCATTTTATGTTCATGTGCATGTGTATACAAGAAATGCAATAGAACTATTAGCTGTGAAGTTAAGGAAATAAAGATATCATGTTTATATTGAATATTCTGAATATTCTCAGCTTTTAGGTTCAAATAAATAACATGATTAGAAAATAATCTAGTACTTTCCTAGTCTTCTTTTTCTCTACGTGGAGAAAGGATGGCTTTGAGATGAAGTTGTTAAAATGGATTTTACACCTGGTGTGTGACTTCATGCAAGCCATAGAATCACAGAATAACAGTGGTTTTAAAGCACCTCTGGAGATCATATAGTCTGATATCCCTCTGAAGAGCAGCAACTCTTCATGCCCAGGAATTAACCCAGTCAAATTTTGAGTGTCTTCGACAATGGAGACTCTACAACCTCTCTGGACAATCTGATCCGGTGCTTGAACATTCTTACAGTAAAGAAGCTTTTTCCCTTGTTTGAATGCATCTTGTAATTCAGTTTGTCCCCATTGTTTCTTGTCCTGTCACTGGGCACTTGTGAGAAGAGTCTGTCTCCCTCTCATTACACCCTCCCATCAGGTATTTATATACATTGGTAAGTTTCACATCTGAGTGTTTTCTTCAGGCTGAACAGTCACAGCTCTCTGTATCTCTCCTTGTTTGTTAGGTGCTCCAGTTCCTTAACTGTCTTTGTGAACTTCACTGGACTCGCTTCAGTATGTCCATGTCTCTCATATTTCAGTATTCATGTAAGTGGTATGAAAGGATATTCTGAAAGTGTCTGAACTATGATAAAAGCGTACTGCTTTACAGCTCGAATTAATTGATTATTTTGATGTCCCCCAATTTTAGAGACTTAAATTGAAAGAAAAATTAACACTTTCAAGTTTGCCTCCTACCTCTGTGATCTTTCTGATTTTACCAGCCATTGTAGATAAAAAATTAGGCTAGGGAATCAGATGGTGTTTGGCTGAGGGAAGTAGGAGGGAAAGAGGGAATCCATAATCCATGCTACCTAGCTCTTAACACTTGTAAGTGATGCCTCCAAAGCTTTAGGACATGTAAAAGGCATTTCATGTTTTATGCAGTGTTGTAAAAAAAAAAAAGGTGCAGTAACCCTGGAGTTACTTGATTCTCTCCATCATCTATATACAGAGTTTACAGCAGTTGGGTTCCTTCCTTAAAATGTAGCTCAATTACACAGTCGAGCTGACTTGATGGCTTGCTGCTGCCAAAATAGAGCCAGTTTCCCTCCCTCATCATTTCCTATCTCATCTTAACACTAGTTTATCGCATGCTAAGTTGATTCAACTAACTGTCCTGGCAGAAAGCCGGTAGCTTTTTAGGCTGAGTGGTAGGGTGTTGAATTGGTTTAGCAGGCAGGTAGTGATGAGCAGCATGGAGACCACACAGCTAGGAATGGAGGGACCTGAGGAGGTGAGAGAAATGGAGCTTCCCGAGTTGAGGACTTTGAGCTGTTTGATTGGTTTAACTCAGTTGTCTAGTTACACTGCTTCACACTCAGTTCAGACAGGGCTTCACAGACTGCTTAAGGCAACCTCAAACTGTGCTGCCTACCCAAGGGGAAGTCCTACCTCCTCTTTGCATCTGGCTGTACGTGTTCTTCTTGTGCTGGCACTAGTGATGGTGCAGCCACACACAAAGGCATGGGTTGCCACTATCTACAGCATCCCATAATTAATCAGTTAAGCCTGTCTTGCAAACACACTCGGGCTCTTCAGGCTAAGAAGATTAAATAGTTAAATGAATAAACAGCTCTCTAGCCCCCATTATAAATATTTTATTATGGCTTTTACTGACTGGTGGCTTAGCAGAGAAAAGGTGTTTTAAAAGATGTTATGAGTCCATTTAGTCTGTAGAATGTCATTCCACTATTCCATCTCCATTAGCACCTAGCTTTTCTTGGAGTTCTGAATACACCATAAATATTGTGGTTTTTTGAATCATAATATAAAATATTAAAAGGAGAAATAATGAATAAAACAAAAAATAAAAGATGGAAAATTACATAGGTACCTGATATTTATGAGAAAAAATCTTAATCTGTACACAGGAATATATGCTACATATAACATTACACACCAAATAGAATACATTATGTCTTCCAATTCATAATGTTCTAATCACTTTTGTTAAATGTTTAAATAATTTTAATTGTTCAATAAAGGAAACTTCTGATTTTCTTTATAAAGTTGCATCCATGTTGGTGATGGATTTAGCTTGGAATTGAGCTAACAAGTGATGAAAATGTAACTTAATTGCTCTTGTGTAAGGAACATCGTGCTGCGAATTCATTATCGCTAAACCAAAAGTGGATTAAACATCCAAAGTACGTTACACAAGATGATGGTTTGTGTGTTGTAGGAGGTACGCAGTTTGATTATTGAAATGATGGGTCATGCACCTCTATATTTTGGCATTATAATCCTATAAAACTTATGCAATAGAAAGATACAGCTGGCTATATCTTATGTTCTACCATGATAAATGGCATCCCTTACATCAGTTGTTTGATTACCAGATTGAATGTGGCACCCATACAATTAATACATTGTTGAAACAGTATCTCCTTTTGAGACATCAAAACATACAACGAGTGATGAACCAAAAGCAATCAGGCAAATGCTTCAGTGTTGGATTGAGTAAAGACTGCTGGAGAACTACATCACAGGATTTTTGAAAGTTGGTTCATTGGTTTTGTTTCTTCTTTTAAAAAGAAAGAAAGAAGTGCATCTTCATTTTAAAAGGTCTTGTGAAGTCCACAATGTTTATCTATTCTGTGTGGCTTTGAAACAGGGTGTAAGTAATTATTGCTGTTGTGCATGCCAAAGTAGTTTCCATCTAGTACTGAGTCAGCAGCTTTCTAGCGTAGGTGATGAAGTCAGGAGCCCACACTCATAGGCTTGTGCCCTGGAAACAAGGGCTTCTTCAGAATGCAGCTGAGTGCTCAGCTTCTGATCTGAGTTTGTGCTGAGGAGGCCTTTCTCTCCTTGCAGGAACTTCAAGGGAAGTTAAGGAGACGGGTCTCCTAACCCAGACATCTTAACTTTGGTGCTCAAGTTAGGTTGTGCAAACAGCCCCTCAGTGTGGGGAGGTTAGCCCTGTCTCAGACATCCAGGTACTCTGAGTTAAGGGAATCAGTGTTACTCACATTTATCAAAGTATATTTTTATTTGAAAGTGAAGAATTTGATAAGCAAGGAAAATGGTTTTTACAGAAGCTCTGAGCAGTCTCATTTTGCATAAACTACTGTTCTGGTGTGACCTCCTTTTCAGCTGGTAACTGTCTGTCGCTGTCTCTGACTACTGGGAGAAATCCAGACATGATGTAGTAAAACAAGAAATAGCAGCATGTTTGTTCAGACATGCAGTGGCTGTAAAGATGCCAGTTTACTCCAGTACTCTACTGTCCTTTTGTGTAACAAAGAAAATGTTGCCTCTGGAGATTTCTTTCTGAAGAAATCTCTGGAGCCAGTGCATGCAGGTGCATGCCAAATTTCCTGTTTGTGTTTGCTCTTGGTGTTGCAATTTTTTAATCTAACATAATCTCATATTGTACCACAAATCACTGTACTTAACATTTTCATATGCAATAGTGATGAGGTGTTTCTAATTTCCCAAATAGTATAGTGATGAGCAATTTTATGGCTTAATAGAAATGATTTTGATGAACAGAGTATCTGAAAATATTATGTCAGTGTTGCAGTTAACCAGGTCATTTTTGCATGGAAATAAAATGTAATCTTTTTGCACTTCTAGAGAAGGTGATATGGTAAACTGACTTCTAAAACTATGTTGAACATTCAAGATGACTCTAGGCTGCATCAAAGGAGACCTAAAGCCTCTCTTCATAATGGATGCTGTGTGTAAATCACAGCAGACTAATTGTAAGGCAGAGTAATGACTATAGAGAGGTACCTGAGCTGACTTTACCATCTGGACCAGGTACTAATAATAATGTAGCCACAACAATCTGGGATTCAGCTTGACCTGCAAAAGCAGCCCGCAGTTGTAGGAGCAGCTGTTCATGCCGAGTTCTGCATTGCCACTGCCATGTACATTCTTTAACTAACTACATTAAAGCTAGGTGCCATGAATCTGTAAGTGCCATAATTGCTTATTTGGATTGTAGGTACAATGGCAATGCACAGTACCAAAATCTGGGAACTGTTGATGTGCCAGCCTCACTTTCTCTGTGCTCAGATTAGGGTATGTTGTAGAAACTGCTATTCCTCTGCAGCATGGGAGTGTTCTGCTCTGGTGGACTGACTGGAACAGGAGAAAGGCAAAGGAACCTTTGTGAGGGCAAGGATCTGGGCATTATTTTGATACATTGACCTCTTTTCTGGTTAAAAGCTTACATTTTTGCTTTTAATCAAACGTATCTTAAGTTTACTGACACTACTCGTCACACCTTTTGTCCTTAAGCTCTTAAAGATAGTGGGAGGATTTCTGGAGTGATAACCACATTTGAAAAAACAAGTTTTGACTGTCATTTAATGAGGAAACAGGTGTGGTGGTTTAATATGTTACCAAATCCCCCTCTGCCAGAGGTAGCTGCCTTTTTACAAAATCAGCAGAATGGTATGCATATGTTAGTAATTACAGTGTTAGGCCAGCTCGGTAGCACAGCTAAGATGCTGAATTATGAGTGGGTGTTTTAGGGGCAGGGACACATACTCTGCTTCACTAATGCTGCCACAGGCCTGCCAGTAATATAGGAAGGGAGCGGACAGCTGCGGGGGAAGTGTCTTAAAGCCAATATGGCAAGATTTGCCAGGGTTTGCCTGTCAGGTATGGACATAAGGTCAAGATTTGCATCAGAACATACAGTATCATGCAATTAATTAATAACCTTTATTCACTGCTCATTTGAAGTATATGTTGGTATGTCTGGCATGTCCAAGTTTGTACCTGCTGCCTAGAAACCTATCTTGATTGTACACAGATTTAAAACACCCCATTGACTGTCTAATTGTCATTGAATCCACCACCCCCTCAAATGTACTGTTTCTGTATTTTTATAGCAATTATGGGTATTTGCGTGTTAGTACAATACAGATCACGAATAACATGTTATGAAAAGCAATCCTGTGTTTTAATAAGCACACACAGAAAATTTCAATGTTTTAAGTAGCTTTTAAAAGCGTATAGTTGTAACAAAGTAAAATAAGTTCAGGTTCACCTATGGATGGATCATTCTCAAGTCTGTCTTCTTTGGTTTCTGGGCTTTGTATATATTCAGATGGATGGCTGCTTAACCAGATCAGTTCCCCCAGACTGCCCTTTAGCTAGTGCTCTACTAAGTGATTACAGTATTAGGCATCCCTGGTACAAATAATCCATGATAATTACAAATTGTACATAAGGAAGTAGATCTATCTGGAGCTTTTTGAGAATCTACCATGAATGCTAGTTTGCACTAGTCTGCCAAGAGCTATGGCTGATCAGATTGTTATCATCAAATAAAACATAGGTGTTCTGTATGGAGTTGTGGGCTTGGGAAGTGTTTGCTCTTTTGGATGCTGTGTTCTTTGGCATATGCTGCAGTCACTGAGCGTGAGGCCTAGAGCTTTTGTTATGCAATTTCTATGTCCACTACAGAGGGTAGGAAAGTACTGTTCTCATCACATAGGCTGATTCCAAGCAAGCAAAGAAAATAAGGACTGCTTTGTGCTTCACATCTCTGCATGACAGGAGGAAGAGAAACTGCTGCAATGGTGATGCTGTTAAAAACCCAGTTATTTAGGTTTTTGATTTTATGGGATTAGAAGAGATGATGATAATTCATAACAATTTAGAATAAAATCTTGTTTCTTTTCCCATCTCATGTTCATATAATGAAGAAAAAAAAATGCCCAGTAAGTTTTGCTTCAAATAAAATATTGTTGAAATTAGAAGTGCTGCACTGAAATTATGAAATCACATAAACATAAAACCTGGGAATAGTGCAACCCTTTGCAAGACAGGTAGAGTTCTTCATTGTCCTAGAAAGATAAATTAGTTTTTCATATTCATACCACTTGAATTCTGCCACCGAAGCAGTCATCTCTGCCAGGCTTGTCACCTCTGTGCCTCATAAAGTGGAATTGACACTGTATAAGAAGATCTTCTTACTGTTCTCCTAATCTCTTTGTACTAGAGATGTATGTGAAGTTTCACCAAACAGCAGTGGCTCCTGAGTCATTCAGATTTTTTTTAAAATGTTATCTGGTAAGGGAGAACTTCAGAGAGGAATTCAGGATTAATTATATAAGCAAACTCACAGTTACTTGCGGGCTGAACTAATTGCTTCCACCCTGTGCTAAACTTGACCCGATGCCCTACAGTGTTGTTTGCCTATCTGCACATCATCCTCCCCAGCATGTCTCATAATTCCTTTGTTTTTATTTTTCCATTTTTTCTGGGATTTCCCAGGCCCCTTAACCTTAACTCTGGATAATACAGAGTTAAGTGTAATCCTGTATTGCTAGAACTGCACTTAAAAATTTGCAAGAGAGAATACAATGCTGGTTTTATCCAGTCCTAAGGTTTAAAATTTTACGCCATCTGATTTTAATCCTGGTGAAAGAAATGTCAGCAAACTGGTCTTTTGTCACAAGAGTGTATACAGTTACATCTGTCCTTTGTAGGAAAGGATTTTTTCAATCATCCAATTAAGGAGGCGTTTAAAAATGTTTTTCTTTTATTTTAATAGAAAACTGATCTTAAAAAATCTGAAATCAAAGTAACTTATTGCAAGAAATTAACTTTTTCTCAAGTCCCTTCAGTGTGGTCACAGAGACGCATCAAAATATTCAGTTGTAAACCTCTCCTCATCTCCTTCTGTCTTCACTTCAGAAGATCTTTATCTGTTGTGCTTGAGGAGAAAATAGGGGTTGAACTGCACAAGACCAGTCTGAGATTGAAATCTCTATTCAGTTTTTTAGTCATGTCTCAGCCGGCTGGTAAACTTTGTTATAACCCTTAGTCTTTCTGTAGCAGCTAGGTAGGAAAAAATTCTGTAGCCCCTTTTCATTGTCCTTCTTGAGCCTACAACATCTTCAGGCTGTCTTTCAATTGAGGGATTTATTTCATCTAACTTATATTTATTTTAGATATCTGTTTTGGGATGAGATGAATCCCTGACTAAAGACAGACCTTTAATGAACTGAAATATAATGTTTATCTGCAGATTTCTGCATTTGTTCTCACCATTAAAATAGATATGCTACAACATCCTGATGTATCCAAGAATAAAATTACTTGGGTTTTAGAATATGGCTAATGAATACATCACAAACAGAGACCGATAGCATCTATGCAAAATATATTTACATAGGTAAAAGATGAGCCTTTTCAGATTTTCTTGGACTTGCTGGGTGTGTGGAATTGATTATTCAATCTAGTGTAATCCAGTGGGGGGAAACAAAAAACACCAAAAGTAATGATTGTAAAATTTAGTATAATATTCCTCAGGCTGCTTGCGGTGGTGTGCCTCACATACTGACTAGACTGACAAGTGTCTTGGACTTGTATCATAAATTTGTGTACATAAAAATCATGGAGTTGCCAATACTGTTACGATCTGTGGGAAAAAACAATAAAGATCAGATATGACGTCCTGCAGGCTGGAAAGCTGCAATTTGTTATCTATCAGGGGAAAAAGAGTTGCCCATGACAAACAGATGGGCTACACAGAAAGATTCAGAAAAGATGACCGAAATGGAGTGAGCTGTGTGTAGATCTGCAGAATGATGCTTTACTGGATCTGGAGGCGAACACAGATGGCACAGAGCCAGGGTAACCTCACCTTTGTACTCCTGCACAGGACTGCCCTGAGGGACTGCGTCAGGAATATACATGTTTGGTTTGTTTAGTGGAACACTTAAGGGTCGTGATGAACACAGTTGTGCCTTTTATTACTGGCAGGTCTTGCAAAGGAATTCTCATTTCATTTGGAATCCAGGGATGGTTTGGGGAACTGGCTGAGGGTTAATACCTGCAAAGCTGCAAGGTATGTGAAGTGCTCACAATGGCTGCTCACAGCCTAATGCACAGTTTACCAATGGTCTGTGTCATATCACTTGATGAGACATGGGAAGTCCTGTGATAAAAGCTGAGCTGTGACACTAAGATGTTACTGGAGAACATACCTTTTTGCAGGTATGTTCTGCAAATCACGGCTCACTTGTAGGTTGTATCTTTGTGGCTATTGAACAACTCCTCTCTTGCACTGACAAAACAAGCCAAATTTAGTTCTTGGTTGCAGCACGCTTCTGGGACATGGTGCTGTGAAGCAGACAAAGAGCTAGGGTGCACAGTACTGCACGTGTGCAAGGTACAGGCTCAGCCATGGGGATCATGGGATGAGATTTACATGTAGTTGTTTGCTGCTCATTTGACAAGATATGTGCTCACTATAAACCAACACCTCCCAAAACAGCTATGAAGCTCCTAACAGCCTCCTAAAGTCAGTCTGTAGTACAAGAGATTGTGTTGGTATTGCACCAGATCTGGCACATTAACAGTATGCTTTTGTATTGTGTCTCTCTCTCCCCATTCTGTTTTATTTGGTGTGTATGTCTGTGGCCACTGGAAAGGGAACTTTAGACTTACAGCACTGTGCTGTATTCAGAATATAGTACGATGTTTACTATATTTAGGACAGATTTTTAGGCAACTAGGTAAAATGAAGGAGATAAGCACCTAATTTTTATAAACCTGAGCATTGCCGCCTTTTTTTCTCAGAGTCATAAATGTCAAATGAATCTGGGAAAGCACTGAAACAGAAATTGCACGAAAGCTTTTTGGCTTCGTAATAAAAATTATACTTGAATTCTCTTAGAAGCTACGTTAACAATACTTTTTTTTTTTTTTTCTTCCTAGATGATGGCATTAGCATAAGCATCAAAAATATTTGTTAGCAAACTGACAGATATTTTGTGATTAACACCATTTCACACATTTATTCTGGTGAACACAGGTTAAACATAAAACAAGCAGTGGTTTTAATTCACTCTTTTTTTTTTCCCACCCTGCTCTTTCTGGCGTAAAGTACGTAAACCTTGAAAGATAATTTTTAACCTAGGAGTTACCCATTCATTAGGAGAGTTGAAAGCAAGATACATTAAGTACTTGTTTCCTGACCTCAGAGAGAGCTGCCTGCATGCTTTCAGATCTGTGTCCAATAATTGGTCCTACCTAGGGGGAAGAAAAGAAGAAATTACACAGACTGACTGAATGACCACTGAAGGGTGCTTCCAGAGTAATAGCTGGCTTCTGGCAATGTTCCTGTTCATGTGCCATAGTTTGAAACACCTTTTATGTTACTCAGGGATGTCTCCTACCTTAAGATTTTAAACAGTCATTCTTGAAAAGGAAGAATATTGATTAGATAGTGGACTGAATCTTTAATCTTAGTATCTATGTTGTGATCAAAAAAATGTATGTTAAAGGACTTTAAATAAATGAAAATTTGAGAGATTTAATTTTCTGAATTCTATTATCTACAGGTATACCAAGCTGCTAATAGCAAACTTTGCCCTTAAGTTAAATTACTTAAATACTTTTTCTGTAAGTTGGAACTCTAATTGTCTTTAGTTTGAACCTTCCCTATGTACAAAATCTGCTAAATTTGTCAGGTTAATGCTTTTACCTTGAGCTGGCTGCCTTGGCAGGGCAGTCCATTCTAACTCCATTTAGTGCAGCTCATCAGCTACTAATATAATGCCTGAGTCCTGGAGAGTCATTCCAGAGCGGCTTTTGTTTTGTCCATTTTCACTTAGCTTAAACTGACTTGAGCAATTGAACTCAATTATAATGTGAATGCTATGTAAAGGGAAAAAATAATCTTACAACTGTAAGGAATGATGCTTCTGGAAGGTTTAATATGTTATTTTTAAAGGGATGTTTGATCAGTCCTTTGAATGACATTCACTGAATGTTGCTCCTCTGAAGTTAACAAATTCCAAGGTAAGTAGAAATTGGAGCATTTGAAAAATCTTAGCTTTTTTTCTTTATGCAATTTGTTTGTGTTTTACACTTCACATAGCTTGATTGGCAAAACAAGATTTGGGGTTTTTTGCATCCTATCTATATAACCTTTTCAATTTCCTTACTCTTCTTGGTGTTATTTCTGAATTCCTTCTGCTGTAGTGAAAGTGCAGGGGTGAAGGCTATGAACAGCTTTAGCTCACACTATGGATAATGAACTTATAGAAAAGTATTGAGAATTTTCATTCCATCTCGTTTGCAGTGTATCATTATCATTACTGCTGAATTGATGGAGAGCAGGAATCAAGAGGGGCTGATATCTTATGTTCCAGCATACTCTTTAAGGGCAGTCAGCTGGCTAGGGGGTTACTGTCTTTCTGCATCCTTGTACAGTAGAGGCCGAACAGAGGAATGGGTTGCACCATGTCTGTACCAAGACTGAGAGCAGGCTGTGCTCTTTCAGTCTTGGACTGGTAAAGGAGAAGAGAGTCAGTCTACTGCAATGGGCAAAGTTGAAAGGAACTGGCTTATGGTGGCAAGAAGCAGTTTTTGTGCCAGGGTCACACAGGGACCAGGTATCCTGATGACACTTTGAATAAATCAGCTTTATGGGGCCTTTATCTCGTAGTGCTGGTAGGAAGTGTGTGCTATGAAACGTGCTGGGAACTAAGGCGGAAAGTGAGTTGGGGTGGAGGACTGGCTAGGGATTAGCAGGTGAGGGCTTGGAAGGAAAAGAAACATGCAAGTGTGCTCTAAAACTGCCAGGTAAGAGGACAGTTTGGCTTGTACACATTTGGCAGATTAGAGATGGAAGTTAATATGAAAGCTTTCATGTAGAGGGGCAACCACAGACGTTTTAGAAAGGTTTCATGCTCACAGAAGGGAAAGTAGGACTAAAAGAGAGCAAAGCTAGAAAGCTGCTAGGGAAATCTTTACCTGGAGTACATTCCAAATGCAGCTCAGCACGTCTATCTATTTTGCATTTCTGTTCTATGGGAGAAGACAAGATACGTAGTCAGAATAAGCATCAGCCGCAGAGGTAATGTTTCTCAATGGAACCTTATTTTCCTTGCTGTTTTAACCTCCTCTTTCTGAGGTTAGATGTATCTTGTACCTAAAATGTTCAGGAATGGAAAATGTTGGAATGAGCTTCCCTATAGGTGAGTTAGTGACTTTCTGGTTAGCCAGTAGATGTCATTGCAAGACTGAGCCTCTTTGTCCAGGAGCTGTGCAGCACCCTTCCCTAATCCTTCACATCCTTGCCAGCTCATGACTGGCAGAAACTACACTGCAGCACTTAAGTGTGTATTTTCTGGCTGGCAGCACACACAGGCTTACAAAGTGGTTCAAAGTCATTGTACAGAGGAAGTGCCACTTGCTGAAACACCTTTCCAAAGAACCAGTTATCCTTGAGCTCTGCTGGCAGCACTTAAGTAGTGTTTGAAAGACTTTTCAACAGAGGAGGGTAACAATCATGCCCATAGAAATTAGGAAATAGCAGTGACAATGTACTCAGTAACATAAAAGTGTGCTAGTGCCTTATAAGCAAGGATGCTGATATTTCATACACCTTCAGCTGCAGAATCCAGCCTGCATATTGTGTTCCAGAATGGAAGGGTATGATCTGCAAAAGCATCCAGTATTAAATTAATTCTGTCCTTGCTGAATAGCAATAGGAAATATAGCATTGATCTTATCAGGGCGTGTTCTGGGTTCAGGACAGGGATAGAGGATTTTTTAAAATCTTTTTCTGAATTTTTAATTTTAAGAATGCATCCTTATCACCAAGAAAAGTGTTTTAAGAATGAGTTGCCTAAATGTACATGTCTTATAGTAGTGCAAGTAGGGTAGAACCATGAGGTAGTCATCTGGCCTCTAGCTGCCTCTTCACAACAACACAGGTTTTCCATAGGTCCCAAATGATACCTGCCAGCCTGCACTGACATCTGGTTTCCATAACCATCTTAAATTGCACTAGATGCCAGTGCTTACCACATCAATATGCTATTTTTTATTTCTGAAATCTGCAAGCATGCTGTAGCAGTTAGCATATGCATGACCTTCCCCATGTATGCACCTCAGTAAGTCAACACTGAGGCCCTCTCAGACAATCATCATAGAAGCAGCTGTGGCGGTTTAAGATATCACTGTCCTTCAGCTGTTCGTTACTAAACCTCTGCTGAAGGCTGCAGCCTCACAGAAGAGACAACAGAACTCTATCTTTCTCTGTTTCAGCATAATGCCGCCTGAGTTAATTTAACTTGCTGATGAAGGGGGTTTAAACTGAGCTGGTTAATTTGAGCAGATGAGAGAGGTTCATGAGGTCTGTTCTTTTGCATTGCTAGAGGAATGGCAGCCTCCAGCAGAGAAGAAACAAGCAGCCAAAGTATATTAGCTTCTAATACCATTTCATTAATTTCTTTAGTGAATTTCTTGCTGCAGCCTAAACCTAAAGATTTTGATAGCTGCAGTGATAAAGCTAATCTCCTTCATATGCTCGCTCCAGTAATTTACGCTATTGCCTCCATCCAAGACTAACTAGACACCAAAATCTCTGGCTTGCCATTTGCTCATCTCAGGATTCCCAGCTGCTTCTGTCTGATAAATACGTGTATACTGGAGTGTTACTTCAGTGCCCTGAAACCAGAATTGCAGATGCAACATTAAATACTCTGCATTTTGCATCATAGCTATATAAAACAGGAATTGTATTGATTCTCACCAGAGTTTACTTGAACTCAGGAAACGCTTCAAGACTTTTGACATGTAGCTGCATCTGGTGTGGAAGTTCCACCTGTCTGTAGTAAATCCAAACCTGCCTACAACATTTGAGTTCAGTTTCCTTTAGAGTGTGCAATGTTTTGCTTACTGACATTTGTTCATGACAAGTCCCATGGAGAGCTGCCAGAGACATTCTGACTCAGAGAGAAACCCCTCTGATAGCTTTCTGGCATGAATGCTTGGCCAGCTTTGCCAGCACTGGGGAGGGCAGACAGGAACTGCCTTTTCTCTATGTTCATTTTGTACTCCACTTCCCTTTAGTGTGCCAGTCATTACCTTCACAAGGGGGCAAGGGCTTAAAGGCTATCCAGTCCACAGTAGAGATAACTGCTTGTGTACTTACCACTGTTATCTGAGGCAATCTGAGAATGGGCTAAGACTAGTGTTGTGCAAAGGACAACTTAGCAAGAGGAAGCAAACTATCCTGGTAGGAGGAAAGTATCAGTTGCAAAGAAGAACTAATTGTAGTAATAGAGAGTACAGCTTGTATAAATGCTGCAAAAAAACACAAACTTACTGGTTACTTGCTGTAAATTGCTTTCACTGTGTTCTTTCTTCCAGATCTTTTGTCTACTTGATAATGAGCTACTGGTGATAATTCTTTCTCATGTATAAAAACAAAGGGTTTGTGTCATAATCCCTCTACAGTTTTTTGCAGGAACTTTATTTTCATTAGTAGAGACCAATTTTGACATAATTACTGAAAGTTTACAAAGTCCATATTGATTTCAGTGCCTGAGTGGACTATTTGGTACCAAATGAACAAATATCAGCAACAAATCTCTTTCAAGTGCAGGTTATTGCTATCGAAGCTGTCATTTTGAGAAATGTGATAAGATTACAAGGCGAATCGTGACAGATGCTTTGCTAAATGGAAGCATGCATGACACAGTAGAACATCCAGCATAAAGTTTTCTTGTCAGTTTCTTCAGTGTGTAAAACTGCCTCATGACCATTTTGCAAGACACATAATATTTGCACACTGCATTTAACTTCGCTTATCAACCAAATCAAGTCAGCTGGTCTCTTTCCTTCCCTTATTTCATGCCTGCAGTTGGATAAGGAGTACACACGTTTCTTGTGGTAAAATCATGCAACTCTCAGCACAAGGCGAGTTTGAGTGGGGAACTGAGGCTGCATTTTAGGATCATTTTTCTGGCAAAGGATTAATGCAATAATCTACTATTAAATAGGGATGGGTATCTGAGAGTTTTACAGATTACACAATTTTGAAAACCCATCAAGAGCATTAAAAGGATTTACATCTGGACATATGATATTCAGCTGACTTGAAATAAGAATGGAAGAATTGTTAAGCCTACATAAATATATTCTAGACTAGGAAACAGTTTTAAAACCACAGAGGCCTAACAGAAAGCTCATGCAGAAATTTCTGGAACTTAATATTTTAAGACTGAGTTTATTAATAGCTTTCTTTGCTGTCAGTAGTACTTTATATTTAGATTTTTTGTTTATTGAGAATCAGAGTTAACATTTATAGGGTTTATTGTAAAGTTGTTAGGTTTAGGAAGCTGGCTTGATGGATAAACTGTCAACTTCATTTACTTAAGATGTGAGATTTTGGAGATGGCAAAGAGAATGTGTTCCTGATAAAGCACAGAGCAGAGGAGCAGTCCTACAGAACACGTCGGGACATGACTGATGGTGTGGCTATTCTCTTCTATGCTGGTTCTTACTGAACTCCCCCCGCACCCTTCCTATAGTATCCAAACACCTTTCAGTAGTACATGAACAAACATGATTAGCATCTGTCACAAAATGTTCTTTCTTTCATCCTCTCCTTGGGGCAGAATTGTGTGTGTAGTGTAACCTAGCACTTTTTTTTTTTTTTTTCTTCAGTGTGTATGTTACATGATTGTTAAAGAGAAATCAAAGGTGTATATTCTGACTCACATTGGAAGATTAGTGATGGTTCTTCATTCCTGGGGGAGTTCATTTCATAAACTCAGCCTAGCTTCCAAGCAAGCTGTGTTTCCTGCACAGACAGGCTTTACCTTCAGGAGAAAAAAAATAAAATCATCTATTATGCCTGAGGAGTATTAAGTTGAACTGGAGATTTAAGCAGTGTTTTAAATATGCTCAGCCCAGAATAATGAGCCCCTTGAAGGACTGTTTTTTTAGTTTAAACTTAAGTCAAAGTTCAATGCAAAGTAATCAAAAAGGGTGTTTAACAAAAAGACTGGACAAACCCCTTAAAGTCTCTGTTGGTCAGATGGATGGGAGTGTTTGCTATTATTTGGCATTCTCTGAAGGCCGAAGGCCACATTTTGAAGATTGATCACATCACTGTGACCATGAGAAAACTGACAAAAAACAAGAGTAACCATTTTTTCTGTAATAAATAAAAAGATAAAATAAATAATAAATAAAATGTAATAAATAAAAAGATAAAAGCAATGCCTTGCTCAGTGACATAATCCTTCCTTTTGCCTTCAAACATAAAGCAATCCAAGTTGTTTCTGAGGAAACCTACTCTTGATACATCAATTACAACCAAAATTAAGTATTTTGTACCTAAGTTACAATCACCTAAATCAGAAGTAGGCCAAGTGCACATTCATTTTTCAAAGCTAGACATCTTAGACATGGTGAAGTTTAGATTCAGTCCTGGCCAATCATAAAATCTAATTTAAAGCTTGCCCTACACTTGGGCCACAACAACCCCATGCAATGCTCCAGGCTTGGGGAAGAGTGGTGGAAAGCTGCTCATGGAAAAGGACCTGGGGGTGCTGACTGATGGCTGAACATGACCCAGCTTGTGCCCAGGCAGCCAAGAAGGCCAACAGCATCCTGGCCTGTATCGAAATAGTGTAGCCAGCAGGGCCAGGGCAGTGATCATCCCCCTGTACTGGGCACTGGTGAGGCTGCACCTTGAATCTCCGTTCAGTTCTGGGTCCCTCACGACAAGAGAGAGATTGAGGTGCTGGAGCAGGTCCAGAGAAGGGCAACAAAGCTGGTCTGGAGCACAGGTCTGATGAGGAATAGCTGAGGGAAGTGGGGTTGTTTAGTCTGGAGAAGAGAAGGCTCAGGGGGGACCTTATTGCTCTCTACAGCTACCTGAAAGGAGTAGGTGGGTAGGGGTTGGTCTATTCTCCCAAGTAACAAGTGATAGGACAAGAGGTACCAGCCTCAAGCTGCACCAGGGGAGGATTAGATTGGATATTAGGAAAAATTTATTCCCAGAGAGGGTGATCAGGCATTGGAACAGGCTGCCCAGGGAAGTGGTGGAGTCACCGTCCCTGGAAGCATTCAAAAACCTGTAGATGAGGCCCTTGTGTCCTGGTTTAGTGGTGGACTTGGCAGTCCTGGAGTAAAGGTTGGACTTGACGATCTCAAAGGTCTTTTCCAACCTAGTTGATTCTGTGTTATTGATGCTGATTTTGAAAAATGTGCTTTGCATGCAGTTTTCTATCTGCATCCTACCTGCTGGATGGATATGATGTTAATTACATGAGACTGCAGCACTTGGGCTGCTGGAAGCAAGGCATTTTCATTTTCTCTCCATCCCTTGTCTGGGTGACATCTGAGATTCCTACACTTGTACTCCCACCACAAGACTGTCATATAAGACAAGGCACATTTGTGCAATCAGAAATTTGCCAAAAACAAGTAGAATATTCCCCATTTAAAGGAGAAAGGGAACAAAAAGCAACCTTTTTTAGAGAGGTTGTCCTTGTTAGCTGATTGTATTTTGTGTTTAGTGTTTGGATTTTTAATATAAACCAGAAAACATTTCACGATATTTCTTGTATTTAAAAATAAACGAACAGTTTATTTTAGTATATATGAAAGAAACCAAAACCAAAATATGGTACTGGAAGCTATTATGCCGGTTTTATAAAAGTTATCTATATATACAGAGTAAAGAAACTGATAAATGCCTGATGAGGTTCTTGCAACTAAAACAGCCAGTGAAATGATAAAATAACAAATCTGTTGGTCTAGGTGTTGATTATTGTGTTTCTTACAGTAAGGCATTGAAATGCTGTGCTGGGCCCCCTTATGTAGTGCATGAATACATCTCCTTCAGTTTTTTCATTCATGGACCGATTTTTCTATGTGTCTGGAATGATTACCATCACCTTTTGTGTGCAGATTTTACATATTTTAAAGATGGACTTTTATGTGTTTCTACTGATACTGTTTAAGCAGGAAGCAAGCCTTGCTTTACTGTAGACTCAAATTAATCTAAAAACCAGTGAAATTTAGGCATATATGAGGTTCTTTTTGTACTATGATTTTCATGCAAAAGAATATGGTGATTCTCTTGCATGCACTGTCATGTACTATTAAAATGTCACCACATTTATAATGAACTTGAACAAACATGAAACACTGAGGTAGTTTAATTGGTGCCAGAGGTTAATGTGAAGTTTATTTTGTGTATGTGTGTATTAGTTACATTTACTGTAACATAACCAAGAAGAACAAAGAAATCTAAAGAACACATTGTTCAGATTCATCTTACTCAGAGTGCATTTTCTTCACTGGTTTTGCTCTGGTATCTGTCACAGTCAGGAAGATCTGTTTAATTCTCTAATATGTAACTAAGCAATGGAAAACAAAACAAAAAAAAAAAAAGAAGGATTTTCCAGCAAATGTTATTGGCTCAATCATTCACATAGTTATCTATATGGATAGGTTTAATATCCATGAGATTACCAGACTGAAAAAAGTCCCTTGTGTTTGCAGGGCTAATATGTGTGGAAGGTGCACTCACTTGAAGTATTGCAGGAGGGAGCAGCTAATATACAGGCCTCCATTTTCAGACAAGAGCCATATTCTTCATCTTTTAATTTTTTGTGTGGTCAGGATGTTAAATGACTTAGTAAATAGAGTATATGTTGGCATAATTCATATGTATATGTTAGGATACATTCAGAAGTGACTCCCTTAGCACATTTCTCAATGTCTGCTAAGCAAAGGATGAGGTCTGCAAAAGCAAAGGATGTGTTTTCTTTATTTCATAATACATATCTAGATTTTTGTATTTAGCACGTTACAAGCGATACACTATTAATCAGAGAAATTCCTAAAATTCCTTTCCTTTTTTTTTTCCTCTTGTACTCCTGCAAAGCAAACAAACCATGCTTCTGTCCATTTAGTTTCTTTTTTTAATCATACATTCACTTTAGAATTCATTCTTGTGAGTGCTTTACATGCTGCATGTTTGTGTGTGGTAGGTGGGTATGTACGTAAAGCATAAGCTTAAAGGTATTTATTTTTAAAAGGTTACAAATTTTTGTGTGTGTGAGCTTTTGCTGTAAATCTGTGTTTTGTGGAGTGACTTCTTACCTTGAAAGTGGGTGCTGGTGGGCAATCAGATGCAAGGTAATATCTCACAAATGATCAAAAAGAGCAAGTTGCAGCATTTCAGAAAGCTCTGTCCTCTGTCACATTAATGTCCTGACCAGTGGATCTGATGGAAAAAAGCCTTAGCAGAAAGCTTGGGTGTCTGTAGACTTTTGTTTTTCTTGGGAAGCATTGTAAGGCTGGAACCTTTATGACCTCTTTAAATGGTTCCCACAACAACTCCTGGCTTCTATCAGGAATCATTTTCATGTTGTTAGAAGTGACGTGATTTGTGTCAGCATCGAAGTGTACGTTCCTTGGTTACACTCTACATTAGGTATAAGACTTGGGGATTATGTTGTTTCTTAGTGGAAATAACACAGAAAACTCATTTTTCAGAATAATGGCCAGATTTACATTCTGATTTATAGCAGCAAGGAATGATAGCATAAGGGCTTAATTTCATCACTGACAGCAGTGCTGCCCAGCACAGGAGTCCTGTGCTCTCTCCAGCTCTGGTATTTGCCACTGCGCCACTGCCTCCTTTACACTGGCACAAGCATTCTTACTGCTGTGCCATGAGCTCTGGGTCAGGGAAATCACCCAAATTAAAATTAAGCTGTTTCTTTCTGCATTTGGGTCTACTGCAGATCAGTTCCCTAGAGAGGTTCCTTAAATGGCCACACAACCACTTGTGCCAGCTCCAGGGAGGGGACAGGGCAGAAGCTGGGACTGAGAACCCATGCAGTAAAAGGGGTTCCTGATTTCTTAGGCAGTGCTTAGTCTATACTTGCTGAACGGATACATGAAGCCTAGGGTCAGAGATGCATTTTCAGGAAGTTTAAGTCAATCTGAGACCAAAACTGAAATGAATACTATCTCCTTCACTTCATTGCTCCATGACATGTTCCTGTCCTACCCTGTTTGTTATTGCTTCAGGCTGCCAGTTTGACATGTGCTAGCATCCACATATTCATCTCAAAGATATAGTGCCAAGAGGTAGGGCTTGCAAATCTTTCTTTGAGAAGTACAGTCAGCTGCCATGTAACACGAGATTTGTTTTTCAATCTGCATACCTCCCTGAAAAAAAGAAGGTTTAAATGTTATATATGGAAGTTTGTGCTAAACTGAAGACACACGGTTAGGTGTCTAAATGCAGGATTCTGAATGTGTCTAGTTGTCTAAGCTCCCATTGTGGTCCATGAAGATCTAGATGGTACAGTCCATAATTACAAAACTATTCAGCTGATGCAAGTGTCTTCTTTAGGACTAGCTGAATAGCTCTCAAAACACCATTGGGCAGGATTCAGTTCCCTCAGCACAGGACTGAGTGCAGTGTGATAGGCTCCAGCCAACCTGCCTGACCTTTGTCCAACCCTGCAGAAGGGCATGAATTTCCTGTCGATCCTGTGTTGTATTTGCCAGACCTCTGCAGATGTCCAAGATACCTTAAAGGATCTCAAATGGCCCTGAATACCTATCTTTAGGCAACAGAATTCTAATCCGCTGACTAGACTTTCACTGGCTATAATGGATGCTTAGGGTAACTGTCTTAGGATACAGATATCTAGTGTTCAAAGTTAGGGAAACAAAACCCAATAAATGCTTTTCATAAAAACCTATTATAACATGACTGTAATTCAATGCATTAATGTCTTCCTACACAGAGAGTCCTGGAGAGAAAGTGGAAGAAAGCTTCCAGCTGCTGTTGGCAAGAACAGTAAAGGGACTGCAGTTACTAGAACTAGCAGGTCTAGTCATAGTTGTTTGATATCATTTATAAGAGGCAAGGATTTGGGCTGTGGTTACAACCATGAGCTATGTATACTCAGCCAGCAAAGCCTTCTGTGGTGAGGCATAAGTGTTCCAGTAAAGAGAACAGATAAAGGAATGCCATAGGCATCAAGAAGAGTTTTCTTCTTGGGATAACCATCACATTTTTTTGTCAGAACATTGGTCTCCACAATCTCTTTACTTATTGGGGTGTTTCTAGTGAGTCAACTGTGTGGAACAAGCAAGGGCTTAATAGTGTCCAGTTCAAAGGCTTGATGCTTTCCGGGTGAAATTCTGAGTAATGGCAGATGACAGCTCAGTGTGTTATACCAACTTGCACTGCTTTATTGAAGGTAGAAGAGATTGCCTGATATTACTGTGCTGGAAAGGGAAAGGTATCCATCACTCAAAAGGTTTCTTAGTCTTGGTTTACTGGCAGATTGGTAAGTTTTAATCATGTGTCTTGGGAAACTCTGTGAAGTGATTTCTCTTGTGTGTGCTGAGGGAGGATAAGGTTCATGGGGAATCACTCTTGGAATTGCTCCTTATAGGTATTGTAGTGGCATGCAGGTAGAATGGAACCATTAATACATAAAATGTGACTCTGGAGATCTGCAGTAAATTTCACTTTGCTTCATACAGTGAAATATTATTATTATCCATATTATTATTATCGTACATGTTGCTGATTTATTTCAGACAGCCAAAGAGAATTAATCCTCAGCCTGTTATATAGGTTCTTCCAGCGCTGAATAAAGACTTGAATTTTCTGTAAGATGAAAAATAATTCCCAATGCATGATGTGAAAAAAATGATAAATTTGTGTGGGTGCAGTATTGTGAGCATATTTATTCACATTTATGTTGCAGACATGAAGCACATCTCACTGGCGAGCATCTGGTATAGATATCCATACTCTTCTGTGCTGGCAGAGCAGCACAAAATATATAGACCGGGTCTTCATTTCAATGAACAGTTGTTGCTCCATTTGCTTCAGCTGAGCTGCAGAAAGGACCGATTTTGAATACAGAGTGAATACACTGTACTCAATGAACTATTCAACTGAGCATTCAGGGCCTGTGCCTTCCTGATAAATCTTTGTGCACGTATGTGTGTATATCTAGAGGGACTTATATATATATATATATATGTAATTCTCTTGTTTAAAATACATACAGAGAGAAAAAGAAAGAAAGAGACTTGCAGTGTAGGAACGTATTTATCTCCCATGCCGTTCGGATCTCATATTAAAGTGTATTCCATGATAACAGTGCATCTGAATTTTCTTTACAAATCTAGCCATGTACAAAGAAAGCTGACTCAATTTCATCAGGTGAAAGGCATGTGGCTTCTTAAAAATAAAGTATACATAGATGTTGGGAAGAAATCCAGATTCTTCCCCAAACTTGTATGAAAAATGTAAATCTGTATGGTCAAAAAATTTTGTGTCAATTGTTTGTACATATCAGGTGTAAAATTCTTTAGCATTATTAATATTCTCCATGTTCCACAGAAATCATCCTTAATACATTAGTGTTAGAATTAGTAAACAAACTGTACTGTTTGCTGATAATTGCACTTCACACTGCCTGTTGGGCAGATTCAAACCATCGAAACAAATGTTGAGCTTGAGTTCACTGTTGGTGTTTGAAATACTGGTCTGAAATGCTAGGAATGGAGGGAATTGTAGAAATATATTCTCCAAACATAAATGTTTATAATTTTTCATCTGCCGTTAGTAATAATATTCTGGCAAAGGTTAAAGCTAATAAATATTATACTTACTACAGGCAAGAGATTTATACCTTGCTGAGTATATCTCTGAAAGTGCTCTAAGTACTGTATGCTGTTTGCTTGACACACCATTTAGATTTCGTAGGCAGATAATGGAAGTTTTCACATACTGTTCCCTTATTGACCCAAATCCTCTGAATTTCTTGACTGCTAAGTGTAAAAAATTTTTCTATATTGACGCAAGCATAACTTTTCTAAACATTTCTGAGATCAAATTCTGCAGCAAGGGGAAGAATACTCAAGCAAATCCCCTGGTGTTATGCCTCCTGCTGCCTGTCACTCGTGTTGTGACTTTATGGTGGAGAGAGGGATTGTATGTTTGGGTATGGCTCCTAAGAGATATGAAAGGATGGAAAATATTTTTTCCATTATGAGAAGTGGATCATTTTGCTATGTAGAATACAGAATATTTAACACATAAAACCTGCTACCTAAACTTCAAATTTCACACTGAAAGATTCTCACTTTATGGGAGGAGACGGAAAAAAACCTTACGGATACCTGAAGCTGAATAATATAGTCTTTTAAACATTATGTTCATTGATGATTGTTGGTTGGTTTTTTGTTTTTTTGTTTTTTTTCACTGATATATGATGCTTACTTAGATATATACTGTTATTTAATTTTTGTTTCATACTTGTTTGCTGCTGACTTTATAGGTGATGCCAAATTTGTGTGCCAAACATTGACAAAAATCCTTATCCAAAATATTAAGTATTAGATTTCAGAAAGCATTTTGGAATTCACAGGAATAATTCACAGTGGGTTTTGCGCTATTTGTATTAATATGAGTTAGTTTCTTTTATTTGACAAACAGTGGGTTAGCTAGAACACTAAGTGAAGGGGCATATTTTATCATCAAACCTGATTTGGTAGAAGCAGAAATTTAGATTTTGCAAAAGTGTATTAGTTACTCCTTCTTTTCTTTTGATACCAAGAGTGACTAAAAAAACCTTATTCTGTTTTTTGAAATTATTTTCTTTTCACCCCTAATGCACCTTTCTTGTGTCACATTTTATTGTGATTTACTGCTCTGAAAAAATATCTTCTGGCATACTGTTGAAAGCTACTGAGAAAGCTGCTTTTTAAATCAGATTCAAATCGATTCTATCAGATCAACACTAAGATGGAGTTATGGAGACAGATAAAATTTAGAGACAGTCTTTCAAGACAGTCAAATATGTGAAATATAAAAACGTTCTAATGAGAGCGAGTACTAAAACTGTAAGTGTAGTATGGTATGTATACAAAAAAGATGAATAGGTCTTAATAGTTCCATGTGGAATAGTGATGAGGATTTCTTCAGGGGACAGGATGCAGCAGTCTGAAAGATCTCTTTCAGTTAGATTTCCTACAGAGTTTAACAGTAGAAGAGAGATCCCAGATCATTCCTGGTGTGAAACTTGCTGGAGACAAATGACTGGTTGAGTTTGGACTAGAGAACCTTAAAAGCAAGGTGAGAGACAGTAAGGTTACTCTTCTACTGTATTCCCCTTTCTTCTGATATAAAAAATAACTAAAAAATAACTAGAATAATTAAAAGATAAATGGCTATAGAAGAATAGGTGGAACTACTTTTGTCAGTAACCTGAACTGATAAGCACTTTTAGTTGATATAACTACACTTGCTATACTGAGGCAGAGAAAGGGACAAAATTGCATTTTTAAAACAAAAGCCAGGTTTTATGTATTGAGATTTAATACCATTTTTATCTATTGGAATTTATAAACAAAATTAGTAGTATTTTCCCTTTTTTGGAAATACAGGAGGCTGAGACCTAGATAGACAAATGATTTTCTTATAATAGGTAACGTAGTAGGTACTTCTTAATATGTACTTCTTTGGAAAGCTTAAGACGAGACTCTACCCTTTTGAGTGGCAAGATAGGACTGGCCAGTAGACCAAGGTTAAAGCAGGAAAGTTCCTTTAGCACAGAGAAGTCGGTAGCTGACAAGAAGTCGAGATCTGATTTAGCAAGGCCATGGGCATTTGTATGACTGAAGTTATATGTGCAAATGTTAGAATGATTGAAACTTTCTTATGTTTCATGTAACTTTTTAGATCTATCTCTAGACACATAAGGAATCACTGCCATATTTTTCTTTAATACGTGTGAATTTATGTGGCATAGATTGGTTTGCACAGGAGGATCAACAGTGGATTACTTTCAGCCTGACCAACTTGGTCACTCAGCTTTCATAGGTGGACTCAAATATACAGCTTTCCAGAGGTGCCAAACAGTGGCCCAACAATCAGTGACACCATATATATTGCATAGTTACCCATGTGAAGATTAATTCTTCTGCCATCCCATCTTCTGACGTTAAATCAATTGACATACACACCTGTTCAGTCCTATAGAACAGAGGAAAAAATCCAGTCAGTGTAATTTATGCATCTAACTCATATTCATCATTCATTAATCAATCCTGCTAAGTCCTTAACTTTCTTCTCTAATTTAGGTAAAAAGGAAAAAAGCATTCTTGAAAGACATCCGGGGAGAGCTCATCTTCCTAAACAATAAGGCTTTCAGCAGAGCATCAATGGTCATTAGCTAGAGGTACTTCAGCAACCATATATACTTATTTGGCAGGAGGGCTGCCCAGGATGATTCAATCTGGGACGTCCTATTAATCTCACTTAGCAATTTGTGATCTTTGTCGTACCACCTCTGCTGTATCCACTGTTCTTCACTGCCTTACAGTCCCTTGAGTCTTCTGTGATGTTCCCGGAATACGCCTCCCAAATCCATGGGCCTCAGTCTGCAGAATGTTGCTGCATAGAATCATAGACTGGTTCAGGTTGGAAGGCACCATAAAGATCATCTAGTCCAACCTGGCCTGGAACACTTCCAGGGATGTGGCAGCCACAACTTCTCTGGGCAACCTCCTACAAGGAGTAGGGATCCTAACAGTTAGCAAGGGCGCTGTCAGATTTGGTGGGGGAAAGAAAATAAATATTTTGAACAGCCATGAAATCAATTAAAAATAACGAGTTTAATACCCCCAGCCAAAAGGAGGAGGAAGGCGATGACAGCTTTGCACTGTGTCATTAACGTCATTTGGATTGCTGCAGGCTGGGGCAAGAGGAGTTTTCCTAGCAACTTCCCAAGTGCTCCAAGTTGTGCTGCAGCCTGGGGATCCACTCTGGTTTGTGTGTCAGCAATGTTATCAGCTGCAGCAGGTGACACGCAGGAGGCTGAGGTCATGTCCCGACAGGCGAGCGCTATGCAGCTCGCTTTCAAGGTAGGGTGGAAAACACCTTTCTTTAAAACTGAAAAACATCTGTGCTGCTGGCATGTTAAAACTGCTGTGGTTGCACCTCCACACATTTCTGTACAAACTATATGGCAAAGAATGTAATCTTGAGACTGCAGATACCCAGGCCTTCACCTGCCCATGTGTAATAGCCAGCAGATTCAGTGGGAGCTGGAGGTTTTGACAAAAACACTGCCTCCCTGGCCCTTGAGAAAAAGCTGAGGGATTTTAATTTCTGAATACATGTGGTTGAACAATCATGGAAATTTTGATAAAGGATTTTTCAAAAGCCTGAGTGATGCCAAATCAAGTTCAACTTGGCATGTCAAAAAACACAGCTTGGTATTTGAAGGTCAATATGTAATTTTTGAAAAAATCTTGCTAAACTTATTACAAATAAAGGAAAATTATGTAAATATTCCTTTTCACTTATCAAGACAGTGCTGTATTCTGCTAGTACATTAAGACAGGGATTTAGGTCTAAACCAGTAATCTTTTCAAGCTGAGCAAAATATGACACATACATAAATAAATAAAATGTTAAGATCTGTTGTGTGCTAAAAACATAAATATAATTTTAAAGAGGCAATTTTTCTACGATGATTTTAATTTAACTACTTATCTCAAAGCATAAGTGAAGATTACATGCATATGCAGAAAGAAAGAAGGAGAGAGGAATAATGTGTTGGAAGCATTGTACTATCAAGTTGTCATAATTTCACGGTCACATCTGTCTCTTGTCCCTCTGCTTTATGTCTGTTGAGCTCTCTTGGGAAACTCACAGTGGTCATATGATTCTGGATTTTAAATTCTGCTTTTAATTTCAGTAGTAAATTTCCTGTACTTAATTTTGATATTTCAGGAGATTTCTCTCATCTTGACTTGAATCTTTTAAGGAATGTTTGGCTTCTCCTGATTTACTTTTTTTTTTTTCATCTTGTAATATATACTGTGACTGCAGCATAAGAATTTGAGATAAAATAAGAATACAGGAATACAACTGCTGCTTTAGGAATATACAGTTCTGTTCCATAGGATAGGCCTCAAGTAACACTAAAAACCTTGTCATGATATAAAAACCCCACACAATTAATGCAGAAATATTTCTTTCCTCAGCAGAACTAATATCTTTGAATACTTCTTTTCAAGGTTTATCTCAAGGCAAAGTTACAGTTATTTAAAAAGGAACCCTATTTTGTCCTTGTCTATATCAACAATTTTGCATGCCTTCACTTTTATATTCTGCCCTTCCTGAGCAGGACTAAATCACCTGAAAAAGGTTATAGGTTTGGCATAGCTTAAAAAGGATCAAAGGCACCCTGAAGGAGTTTCTCAGGTCAGATAATATTAAAAGTTAAGTATTTTAGATTACCTGCTACAATTACTCTGAAATGAAATAAAAGTAAATGTTAAATGAACCTGCCTGACATTTGTTCTCCTCCAGTCAGGCAGGCATTTCATTTGTTGCATTGCCAGAACAGCAAAGGAACCAAAATTCAAGTCTGTGGAAGTGAATTCTTAATAAAGAAAAACAGTTCAATCACTTTGACATGGAAAAGAATAGTTTTCCTATCAGTGCTCAGTGAATTACAGCAAGTCCAGCTGATAAAATGGAAACTCTGTTCCTTTTTGTTTAGAGTACATTTTGCAAATAACAACACCCTTTAATCTCTCTTGCATACATTTTCCTCTTCAGGCTATAAAATTTGAGATTTATGAGTTTGGATTGTCACCTGAAAAGGAGGGTAATTCTCTGCAAAGACAGTATTCAACAGTTAGAGTTAAAAAGTTCACCTACTTTTTCAAGAGAAATCTGCCATTGTAACACAAATACCAATTTTGATTTTGCTATGAAAAATTAGAGGCCTCAATTTCAGATAGCAGCCACTCACATGTCCTGGTTTTTAGCACAAGAATGATATTGCAAGCATTGAAATATTAGGCACACATGAAGCAGTTTGCAGTAGCGGGTTGTGAATTAAAATGTTACTTAAAGAGATGGAAATTGGTATGTTCTTTTCCCAGAATAAAGGCATTTCTTAAAATAGTACAAGATAATACTTTGATTGTATGTTCCTCCTGGCCCCTATTCCATTGGAATGCCTTACATTTGTGAGATCGAATTAACCTTTTCTGTTATTACTCATTAGTTTCAAAACTGAGGCTGAGGATACCCCAGGGCCCTCAAATTTAACACTTACTTTGATTAGGCTTTAAATGACAGTCATTTTCCTACACGCTAATATGTGTGTAGCACTGCTTTAAAGATATAAACCAGAAGACCCGCATGGGATAGTAACTAAGTTAGTAGGGGAGCTAAACCCGTTATTCTGTGAGACAAGGAAATGAACCTTGCTTCAATTCAGTTGGAGCCTGTTTTTTGGGAGAAGTTGTCTGGCGCCATAAAACAAATTAGGAAGCGGAGACCTGAAGACCATTAAGTTTATTTTAAGAATGTGTTGCCAGAGATCTAATAAATTTACTTACTGCTGCAGGCCATGCATGCATGAAGCCTTACTAATCCAGGTGGTGGTTTTTTTCCCTCAGAGGGAGGTGCAGGGTGTGGATCCTTAGGAAAAAAGGTATTCTGCTTTAGGTAATATGAGCCTTGTTTAATGATAGACATGACAGCCTGAGTGGTATGTTTGGGTTTTCTCTGTTACTACTCACAGGGAAGTTTAAATTATTTTTCTGATGCAACTTTAGTTTGTGACTATGCAAAGTGCTAGTTAGCTTAATGACAACATGAAAATAACTTTATAATAACACGGCAATTCTTCTAAACCAAACAGATTTTTTCTTTTAAATATTCTGCATTTAAAATAGTACTTTCAAATGTTCTGAAGGTTACTTTTAAAGTGTTTGAATTTGCAAGTTTATCGCAGTTCAGGATTAGTCATATCTTTGAGTTTTCTCAGGAGTCTTCTTTGTGCATGCGTGCAAATCATGTCACTGGACGTTAGTTATCCATCTAGACTGGTGGGCTTAAACACTCTCCCATTATATTCAATGGAGTGGGCCAAATCTTTCCAGGTGGCAATCCTGTTGTTCACGTCAGATATACCTGCAGTTCTTCCCATTCATTGTGCCTAGACAGCCAGCCTAAATTAAACATACATCTTTTATATTATAAAATTAGATTATATAAATCCTCTTTAAGTAACAGGCCTCTTGTCTTTACATTTTGTGGAACAGGAGCCACAGGAGTTATGTTCCCATGCACTGGGACCTGAGCAACACCACAGTATTTTGCCAGTAGTGGTTATTCACTGGAACTATTGAATTTGGCTGCTCTGATTTTTTTTCTGCTGAGAAGCAGTGGTCATTTTTTATCCAATATGCACTAAGCATCATTTCAAAATAAGGACTTATCTCTACAATAACAACAAAGACTTCTGAGAATGAAGCGCTATGGGGTCTAGTGGGATATACGTTCAGTAGCTGTCAACTGTCTCCTTTCAGATGCTTCCTCTCCTGTCATTTGCCTTTGGTTTTGTCCTGTTTCTTTTGAATCCGTTTATCTGATTTAGTTCTGCAGAAGGGAGGCTAAGCTCCCAAGCATTTTACTCTCTTTCTTGTCCTTTACTACTTTCACATAAAGGCTGTCAGCAGTGATTGTAACTGCTGATTAGTTTAAAATAATCCCTAGTAAGCGCCAAGAAATAAGGCCATACTAACCAAGAGACAGGTGGCACACATATTTTAACTTTTTTTTCTCCCTGCTCATCACCTTCATGACAGGGCAAAATAAAGTAATTTGAGTGAGAAGAGGAATAATATGAATATTTTTTGCCCAGTGGTACTATGTTCAGTCTTGCTAAGAACTTTTCAGGTTCTTATCGTTCTCTTCTGTTACAAAGAACAATTCAGCAGCGTACATGGGTATGTACTTAAGCATTTCAATTAGTAGCACTTCAGTAGTACTCTGGATCCATCAAATTATTTACATATTCACTGTTAGAACTCTAAAATTGGGAAGCATTCAGCTCCTACAGAGCTAGTCCCTTGCTTGCAACGCAGAATCTCAAGCCAGCAAGTGGATCTTTTAGAATCCCTGGAAATCAGTTATGAAGTTAAATACTTGATATCTATAAAGGCTTTTAAACACACAGGGTGCTCCAGCATGTTTTTTGATTATTCAGACTGGGTTTCTCTTAATCTGCTTTGCTTTTTCCTTTGAAAGTTCACAGCATCTTGTGCGGCCTATGGAATGGAGGTATCCTGACTTTTGGTGAACTGGTTTGTATTGAGCCAATTTAAACCAAAATTAATTTAAAGCTATGAAATGAAGTGGCAGCAGAGCCTGTGCATGTTTGCTTCCAGTTTCTGTAAATGAAAAACTAGGTAATCTCTTCATCAAAATCTGTTAATCTCCTGCAGAAGAACTGGGCATAGACTTGAATAGGAAATTCCTTAAATTAACCCAGCATAAATCTCCAGACTGTACTTGGAGATATCCTTAGTTATGCTTAGTTGAATTTTACTGGGATCAAAATTTAATATGCGCTAGCTAGCCTTTACATCCATGTCTTTTCTCTCACTTCCCCTTCTTTTTTTGTAACAAAGCAACTATACAGTGTTCTTCAGATATTTTTTCTGCTATGTGACTTCAAACATTTGTCTGAACCCTGGCAAATGTGGCCATTCCAACTTGTTTCTTGGGGGGAGACATAAAACAGAAGCAAAAAAGAATTACAGAAACTAGTGAAAGATGGAAACTGTCTGCAGTTCATTGGATACCAGCAATTACACTCAAGGCAAGCCAAGTCCATAATGCTGGGAAGTGTGTGTTTTCTCATGAGAAGTCAGAGAAAGCATTGTTTTAGTCCCTAATCACTAGGGGCTAGTTTAGGGGGTTGGTTTTGGTTATTCCACAAATATATTGAGTTACAGTGGTAGATAGAGTGCAGAAGGGTGCAGAGTTCAACAAGTTATTTTAGTGATTAGAGTTCATTATAGTACATTTAAAAAAAACTTTTAAAAGTGAAGCATTTTATTGGGTTTCTAATTGGATAAAATTATTAAGTTATCTTATGCGTCCTTGAAGTCAGTTCAAAACATTCTAAAAGCTTATTTTACATGCTGAGTTTACTTATGTGTTTCACTTCTGGAAATAGTTTTTCTGTATAAAGGAAGTTTTACAGGATATGGCTTTTCTGATGATCATAGCAGAGGGAATAGCATATCATCATAGAATTATAGATAGATAGTATTGAAAGGGATCATTAAGGGTAATCTAGACCAATGATGTGCTGCCCCAATGCACTGACTAAAGAACATTTGTCATCTGCTTTATAGATGGGGTTTTTTAATAGTTTGACAGACAAAAAATTTACTTGAGACCTTTGCCTTTTTAACCTGGAGGTAGAACGTCCTGGGACTATGACACACTATGGCAAATCAGAGTTGTTGAAACCATATGTCTTGAGCTAAACATGTAATATCTTCTCTATATTTATTCTGACTAGCAGAATTACCTAAGATTATCTGTTCCTCCTCTAGTCTGGAAAAGAAAATGTTTATACAAACCATGAATGTCTAGCAAATAATGTTGGGGTGGGGAACAAAAGTCTTGAGAAGTGCTAAGGTTGACAGGGAACTTCCTGGCTACATAGGGAATATGATGTTTGAGATGAAGATTTCTGCATTTCATATCAGCTTTTAGTTCTACTAAAACCGCTGAAGTAACTTTATCCTGATATAGATTAACTAAGTTGGTTTGGAACAGAAGGCGGCTCAGAGGATGAAAAATAGGATAAATGTCTAAAAACGGACAATTCCCTTTTCTTTCCTCTCTTGGTGTCTTTGTGTTCTCTGCAGGTTGTACTCAAGTTCAGGAGTGGGTTTGTTTTTTCATGTACCTGTTTTATGTACCTGCTTCAGTGAGGAGATCCATAGCAAGGAGGATAGAGTAGTGCTGACTTCAGTAACCCTATCTGAATGAGGTACCCAGTAGGGTCAAATGTTCTGAACCAATAAAGAAAGACTGCAGCTCTTGCAGACATGGAAACAAATCAGCAAGTAGTAGCAGAACCCGGAAAGAACTGGAGGAAGAGAGAGGAAATATTATTTAAGATGTCTTGCTATGGTTTTAATTATGCCATACAATGATTCCTGAACTATAGGTAGATAGTTAATATTTCACAGTTGTTCTGGTTCTTCTTACTAACATCCTTTTGTAGTCTCTGTTTAGGAAGCAAGATAAGAAGAGAAAGGAGAAAAGATCAATTTAAAAATTTAAAGGAAACTGTTTCTTCTTAGTGCCTTATTTACCATTGGGGGGCGGGGGGGCTTTGGGTTTGTTGGTTGGTTTTTTTTTTTCTGTATCTTTCTTGTGTTTGATATATGTTCTTTGCCCTGGGAGAATTTACAGTTTGGGTTTTTTCCCATTAAACAACCCCACTTAATGACTGAAGAGAGCAGATATGTTGCACCATAAAGCTCTACAAGTAACAGACAGTTGTGTTTGTACAGACATATCTTGTGGACACAGCGAGACTGTGTGGCTCTGGTTTTATAGGTTAGACACTCTTTAGCTGATTCATATCTGACTGATTATGCCATGTATACTGCGTAGGGAAGCCAATATCTGTATCAAGATGCATCAACTTCTTCTGGGTCAATAAGTGAACACTGTGGTGTAATTGTGTGCTTTTGTTTATGAATAGGGTTCTGAGGTAGCTCCTAGGGACACCAAAGCTACAGTCAGACATTCATCAGCATTATGGCATGCCCTCCAGTTCGCCAGTGCTCAAGGGACATGTTTAATGGTAGAGATATACTTTATAGTGTCTTTGCATAGTCCAGTGATCCATGGAGAGATACGGAACTAATTCTTTCCTTCTCTGAGCTCTTTGCATCGTGATAGAAAGTTCTGACAGTGTAATCTGTATTTCTCATAGAGGTTTTACGTCTTTTTAAAGATATCTGAACAGCATGGTTAGAAAGATAAATACTTAAATAGGAATATTCTTTTGAACATTTTTTCCCTTTAACCATCTTACTGACCAAGTCCTCTTCCCCCTCCTCTTTCGCTCATGTTGAGTAACTGAAACTGAGATTTACGGATGACTTGGTCTTTCTAGGAGTTTCTGGGTTTATGATCAGTGCAAAAATAATACATCGCTGTTTTCTGAAAGGTGACCATTTGGTGATAGGACTCCTAAAGACCAACTCTAGGGGACATTCATCTTTGATTGTTATATTCAGGCAAACCTTTTCAGAAGGTATTGTCCTCAGCAGCCTCAGTCAGTCATGAAGTCACTTTGTGACCCACCTTACTTTAGATCCTTAGCTTTAGGTCCTTACCAAGTTTTTGACTGTCTCGTAGCTCTTGCTATCTTATTTCTCATAAATGTCTCACTGCAGCACATCCTGTCTAGCATCTTCTGATTTAGCACTACTGCACTCTGGCAAAATTCTAGAAACAGGTTTTCAGGCATCAGTATAGCATTGATATATAAGCAAACTTACTTTGGATTTACCTCATTGTAACACAGCCCCTCTTCCTTTTGTTTAGTTGTAAAAACTCTCTAATAATGGCTTCCTTCTTCAAACTTCTGATGTATATTTGTATTACAAGTACTTGTCTGGGAGAGGAATAAAAGCAAAACTGTCATCAAGATTTAGCACCTTAACTATTTGCCTAGGAGCTAAATCTTTGACTGTGCCCAAGTGAGCAAAGCAATACAAGATTCATTTGCCTATAGAAATGTTATTTAACAGGGAATTAAATTAAGATGGCATCAGCAATTTTATTTCTGATATTTTATATTTCTGAAAGCTATACTTTTAATATTCTTGATAGACCATTTCTCCATATAAGTGTTCCTTCTCAACAGCTGAGATTTTTTCTCTTGTACAGTGATTTTTATATGTTCAGTAATTATGTGTAAATATAGATTACATTTGAGGTTGAACTATTTAAGACACTAGAGAGAAAATGTAAGAGACTTATATGTATGTAAGCTATAGATTGTATGCCTGTGTTCACAACACATTTAAACCGTTAGTTCTTTGGACAGTAGAACAAATGATCCTGGATTTCCTATTACTTGCCATCCCCTGGCTGGAGTCTCTTCAGTCTAAAAAGATACAAACTCTGCTAGAAGCTTTTCTTCAGCTGTGGGTGTTTCCAGTGTCTCGGTTCTAGTAAGCTCATGCAGCAGTAATTTTTCTTAGTAGTGATACTAGCAGGCTCTCTATCCTCTGACTAGCAGTAAATTTTCATTCCTTTTATATTTTAGAAATTTCTGTCCAATCAAATTGGGCAATGTGTTTAAGGGTGACACACAAATGGATTTTCTCACTAGATTAACGAACAAGACATATTCTGTTACATTTGTCCCAGGAAACTAATGGGAAGACATAACATAAGGCTAAGCTAAAGTGTGTGCTGGTGTAGCTAACACTATACTTACAGGTTTTGTGGTGCTCATTAGTTTTTGGTATGTGCTTTTGTAGCCTTTGTCAGTAACAACAGACATTAAAAGATCAGAAAGAGGCAGGGGAAGGAGCGCAGCGTAATACTCAAGTATCCCTCCTTTTGTGTACACAATACCATTGCCCTTATATGAGATTACACAAGTATGGTGGTTGGTTTTTTCTAATAGATGGGTCAATAAATAAGGCTTATCTCTGAAAAATAGTGGAAGCATATGGAAGGGCTGCCTAATTTTTCAAAGAATAGAATGGAAGAAACTGGAAGGGGAAAACAAACCTCCATTTGGTTCTTCCTCCAGTAGTTAAGCCATGAGTGAACAGAAGCGCTTAGATATGTTTCTGTGCTGTTCAGAGGGATTACTTTATTCACTGGCTTGTGTACAGAAGTGTTAATTTCTAAAGGGAAATCCTTGCGCATTTCAGCTATTACCTAAGCAAACCTTGTTTTGTAGCAGCACCTTGTGGGAATGAAATCAGACTACAGCCTCTCAGACAAGCAAACATGCCCAGAAGACAGTTGCTGAGTGAGCATCTGCCTTCAATGAGCTGCACAGGTTATTTGATTCTTGCTATGGAATTTAAAGGATTCTCCCAAATAATAACAAACGTATCCAATAGAATGATATACAGGACTTGATTCGTCATGCCCTTTTATCTATGGCATCCACAATCCCTACACTGACAAGAAATGCCTTTTTACTATGGAAAAATCAGTGAACAGATGGTAGTAAACTGTACATGAGAAAGTAAAGATATGCTATATTATATCAAAAATGTGTTAATCTAATTGGAGATATTCAGCCTGTTGTGCAATTACTTGGTTTATAGTCAATGGAATGGATGCTAGCTCTTTTCAGCTATTATCTTTCCAATGGAAAAAAAGTAGCATTTTTAACTGGACGTTCAAGTGCCATCTGTTTGCAGTTGTTATTTCTGGCTTGCTTTTTAGACTAAGAAATACTTCATGAAGCTTGCTATCTCAATAAATATTTCCTGTTGTTTTACAGTTGTGCAAATCCCATTAATTGTAGACACGACAGCTTCATTTCTGCTGGGAATGAGTTTAGGGTGGGATATGCTTAAATTTTAGACTGGTGCTTAGTGTTTTGTGGGTGGAGTCAAATGACTCTACTTTCTTTAAAATAAATATATTATCAAACTTTGAGGGATGCTTCTGATATTCCTGCATTGCTTTCACTTCGAAAAGGAAGCCTACGTGTGCTGATAATTATATAGACATTTTTGTTTGAGGAGGACTGTGAAGGTTCTTACAATTATTGTAAGAAGAAATATAGTCTTCAAATTAAGGACAATGCCATCAACAGCTGCTAGCCAGAGATGCTGGCTTGGTCCCTGTTAATGGTTCAGTTTCCCTAGCTGAATGTACTGCTTGTTTTCCCATGCTTTTAGTTCCCAGTGTCTGAGTGCACAGAAACCATTCATGTTTCTAGTAGTAAGACTGTAGGGAAGCTGTTGTGCTGCAGCTACAGTAGAGACCTTGGAAAGGATCCCTGGAGTCTGCTTTCTTCACCAGGAACATGTTGCTATAGTTATGCCTGCATAAAAAGAACTGTGTAAAAAGAACTGTGAGGACATCTTTTGGTCTTTTTGGTTTCAACTCTGAAAATTTACCCTCAGTACACATCTCAGCAACTTACTCAGTTCAGGGCATTCACCATATTATGGAGACAGATCATTGCAAAATAGTTTAAGAGCGTAATACCAATATGGTTCTGCAGACATTTGTATCGTCCACAATTTTTGTAATTTTCCCAATATATTTTGATTAATTCTTGTTCTTTTTCCCTTGAAAGAAAATAAAACAAAACAAAACAAAACAAAACAAAATAAAATAAAATAGGCATACTTGTTTATACGCATCTAAGATAAAATTTATTCCTATACGTACCAAATACATCATGATTGAGTTCTTTACTTGTTATTTCTTAGTTTTAAATCTTTAAAACCTTTGGATTGCAATAGCTAGCTAAGATACACATCTTGTGTACATTCCATTAACTTCAGAAGAAAAAGTAGTATTTAACAAAAAAAGAAAAATTAGTAAATATATCTTTATCATTCTGTTTTGCAGGAGGTAATAAGCTGAAGAATCAACATTTTCGCCTAAACTGGGCATGGATCTCCTTAGAAAGGGAGTATTATCTAGTAAATGAAGACTCCAAATATCTCGATGTTGTTCTTAAACGGAGAGGTTACCTGGGAGAAACCTCTTTTATAAGTAAGTGCCATTTTAACCTTATTAATTGCTTTTATAAATCACTGGCCAACTAGTTGATAAAATGTATCAATACAGCTATATCCTTTTACTGGTGTTTCATAATAAGCAAGTTAGATTCAAAAGAATATGTTTATTAAAGCAAGTATCTTTTGTTATGGTAGGTATATGATTTCTTTAGTAATATTTTATGATTCTATGATGAAATTTTCACCTTTCTTTTTCAGTCTTCTGCAATTTATTTTTGACTTAATAACCCAAGACCCAGTCCTTCAGTTTTTGATTTGATTGATACCACTGTTGTGTTTGTTTCATGGAATATAGTTTCTTTCCAGATTTTATTTTTTTGCTGTAATGAGAAAATACAGTTGTAGCAATTGGAAAGACAACAATAAACATAGATCATTTTCAAGGAAGATTATTGTGAGCTGGTCTGATTAGCAGCTATGAGCATTAGGCTTGTTTCCTTCAGTCAGTGTTGGCAGCCAACTAAGGCTGATACAGGTGTTGAAAGCTGTTTGCAATGTCTGGGGAGTGAAAAGCTGAAAAAAGATTGTGTTATCACAGCCTGCAACCTCACACCTGTCTCTAGCTTCTGGATCTGTTCCCATCCGCTTCCTGGTGATGCGTTTGGACCAGGGAGCATTATCCTTGTATAGTTTCATGTCAAGCTATGGTAAGCTTACAATGCATAGAAAAGGCACTCAATTTCAAGCTCTTTTTGCAGAGATATATAAGTATTTACCTGGCACAGAGCACAAGCTCATGCTTATAAATCATGACTTCTGTGTAAGTCTCTGAATAAGAATCTGAGTTTCAGGTATTGAGATGTAGTTAGGATACTTATTTTGGCATAAGGCTTAAGGGATGTAAGTACTAGCTAAGTGAATCTAACTTAAAAGTCTCTGTTTTGGACAGTGAACTAACTTTGATAATATATTTCTTTCAAAGAAAGTGAAAGAACAAATGAGATTAATTAAATAAAAAGTTAAGGATATGTGGTTTAAATTTATTACTGGTACTGATTAACAGATACTGATTTGACTTCTGATTCTTGAAATAGCGTTTACAAAGTTTTCTACCTGTGGATTCAAGTTCAGTTTCTGGATTGAGCTGAGTAAAAATCCAACAAAAGCAGTTTGAATAAATAGCCTCTGACTACCTTTATCCTGCAAAGTGGAATTACAGCGTTGGAAAGACCATAAAAGATATTGGTTAAGGCCTTTCTGTTCCATGTGCAGCAAGCACCAAAGGGGCTGAAGGGTTATAGGTTATGTAAAATATTGGCTATGACTTAGGAGGAGGCTCAAGCAGGAAGCAAGAAAAGTCAAAGTTTGTATGGAAATGCAATAGATTTTGATACATTAAACAGTACAGTTAGAAGAAACAGTCAGAGAAGGGAGAACTTTATGTTTTTTCTGAAAACCTGAGAAAGACCTGTTCAAACAGAGGCCAAATGCTTGAGTTGTAGATAGTTCTGAAGGACTTTCTAATTTCCATGAGGGGATGTCAGACAGCCTTAAAGTGTGAGGGAAATGCCAATGAAAAGCCATTTTCAAACAGCCTAGGTCCCAGGTTATAAGGCCTGTGCTGTAGCAGTGGGATAAGCTCTACTGGATTTTATCCCATGACTTTGCAGTTTCATCTTGACTTGAGTTTAATGACTGTCATTATGCAAACACTGAAATAAGCGGATAATAATTTAAAACAATGATTATTGTAGTGGGAATGACCACATTGGTTCAGATTTTACATCATCTTTCATCCTTATTCTGTATGTTTTACCCCTTCATGTCTTTATTTCTTCCTTACCTTTCCCCTTGAAGGCTGAACTTTTCAGGTGTGTTTTTATTTTCTTCAAAGAGAAATAAATATTTCTGAGGGTTTCAGTCAGCATGTTATTTAGGTGTTCTGGAACAGAAGAGAACTCAGAATGTTAAAGGGAGGTGAGGGGAAAATCTGTTTGCCCTTCTTGAACTGAATCCATTCTTGAATTACAGAGAAATGGAAACTTGACTGTGACCTCTGAGGTTATAAAGGTTTTCTAGTATTTAATTTTCCTTTGACTAATTCTGTCCAAACTGCATTTCATAATGTTAATTGAGGTGCTTGCACCTCTGTGTGTGACACCAATATAAAATTGGTCAAGAGTTGGCTTGAACACTCTCAGGCTGTGGAAAGTATATTTTTCTAAAACTTCTGTTTTTTAAAGATGACATAATGAAAGAAAAATTGCAAGTGATGTTTTTAATGACCTGAATTCATTTTTTATTTTTTTTTGTGTCAGGTATTAGCACCAAAGATGGTACTGCCAAGAAAGATAAAGACTTCAGAGGAAAAGCCCAGAAGCAAGTGCAGTTTAATCCTGGCCAAAACTTAGCTACATGGCGAGTACGGATTTTGAGTGATGGTGAACATGAACAGTCTGAATCCTTTCAAATTGTTCTTTCTGAGCCTGTCATGGCAGTTCTGGAATTTCCTGCTGTATCCACTGTGGAAATTATTGACCCAGGAGATGGTAAGAACCTTTCCAGAACTGTACTGCCAGTATTGGCATATACCAAAAGGTAAGCTGCTAAGCAAACGCTATGAGTAACATTGGATAGTAAAGCTTACCTTTCCTTAGAATATTTCTGAGGACAGACTTGGGCACTAGGTAGCTGTTCATCCTCTACCACTTTAAGTGATTCGTGAATATGTGACTAAGGTAGCACGTTTTAATGAAATACCTGCATTTTTCCTATGATACATTATCTCTAGTTTGTTGTTTGTCTAGTTTTGTCTTCATTTTAGGTATAACAGGTTTTTGGTTCAGTGTGTTTGCAAACAGAGTGTATCTGCACAGGTGTCTGATTTGATTTACTTTGCCATGATAATTCATGTGGGAGAGGATGGTACAGAAAATACAAGCTGACTGGTCCTAACAAGTTTGGGTCTTGGAGCAAACTAGTTGCATCTGTAGGTCTTAAGCTGAGAAGCATAGTAAGAGTTCAGTAGACCAAGTACATCACAAGCTATCAAGAAAGAAATAAAATTATGTTTAAATGTAGATGAAGAAAAAAAATGATTAAAAAGAAAGGGGGGAGCAGGGAGGGAAAAGAAGAAAGAAACTAGAATGTGCTCTGGTTGTGTTGCTTTTTAACTGCATCCAGACACTTGACCCCTTGGGCCATGGTCACACCAAGCTGTCCTTAAGGAATCTTTCATGTATTGAGCAACTGTAACAGATTGTTTTAAATAGCCTTCCCTAATTAACATTTGAAGAGGACTGCAGGAAAATTGACAGAAGTTTCTTAGTTCCTAGTTACAAATGCAAGTTAAACCAGAGGTTATCTGACATCCGTATTTAGTCACTGAAAAGAAAAAGTGCTTAACTTGTATGTATGAGATACAGAAATTACTTTAAAATGCGTTAAATCTATCTTTTGTATGATCAGTGAGATAGCACAATTCAAGATAATCATCTGAGTCATCTTAATTCAACCTATTGTTTTTTTCTACTTCTTACTTTAAGATATTTTTTTAGTAATTATTCATAAAGTGAAGTTGCATAGGAGAAAATCAAATCCACAGCTACAAATCATGGAATATCTACAGGAAAAACAGAGAGAGAACTCTAAGGGGAAGGACTGGGTTTCCTAATAATCTTTTGAAGTGCAGGCAATGAAAAGTTTAGATGCTAACTGAATAGAAACCATCAAAAGTTTTATTCTGCTTCCAGTGAAAATGATTTTAAAATTAATTGATTTGAATGGTGTAGTCTTAGCATCAAAATAGTGAGTTTGTTTGGAAACCTGTACCAGCCTCTTGGTGTATAGGAAATTGGTTAATGTTTTACTCCAAAAATAGCTTGCATAAGGATGTGTTTTCTTATACAAGCTGAGATGGTCTAGATCATTCTTCCCTGAGCTTTTATGCTGTTCGTAAGGTCTGTTAAACTTTTATAGTGTCATTTTACTCCTGAAAGACTAAGAAACTCCACATCTCTCACCCTCCATGTTTTACTTAAAATTTGTCCACATTGCTGATAAATATGAGTTATTTGTTGCCCTTTAGAATATGCTAAAATGCTTCTAGCTGTTTTACAGGTGACTTTATGAGGCCATAAATCTACGTAAACAAATATGTTTGTTCTTTGCAGAATCAACAGTCTTTATTCCTCAGTCTACCTATACTATTGAAGAAGACGTTGGTGAATTATTTATTCCAGTCAGAAGAAGTGGAGATGTGAGCCAGGAACTGATGGTTATCTGCTACACACAACAAGGTAACAGAATCTACTATAGAAAAAAAAGGTTGAAAATAGAAAAAAGGCAGAAAAGCAAAAAGAATTGATCTGTTGCATAATGGAATTGTTTATAACTGTTCATTACATTTTTCATCTAAATATCTTCAGGCACAACTGGAAATATATTTATCTTTGCAATTTGTCTTAGATTATTATTGAATATAGCTGGAAGATTATGTTTCAAATTTCTGCCATTTATTAAGAGGAGAAGAGGATCTGTATTTCTTATGTTTTTGCAAAATTTTTATACGCAGCCCAATGTATCTGAAAGCAGTGAGAACTGAAAGCACTGTAGTGATTGCCCAGGATATCCTTTACTTGTTTGTATAAAATAATATTGCTTTATTGGCATGCTTCTCCTTCCTGATCTTTCAGTCTGTTGTTAATTATATTCACGCAGGGCATGCATTCTCTTCACTCATGCTTTTATTATAATTTTTCATCTGGAGAGATGAAGCAACATTTTTGGTGAGGTGAACTGGAATCAAAATATTTCTTTTTTCATCAAATTCTATCTGTTATAGTTCATTTCTGGTCCAAAGACATCTTCAATGATTAAAATATACTAAGGGAGTTAACTGGTAATTCTCACAGGGTCTCCTTTGTCAGTCTTGTCTCTTGTGATAGGCTACAATATTTCTTCTGACTCAAAAACTGCAAATGAATTTGAGGAGCCATGTGCTTGCATTGCATCAGATACAGAAGTAGTTTGTCCAGAGGCCTCAGAAATATAGCCTGTTCAGAGGTTTCAGCCCATCTTTCACCTACAAGTAAATAGAAATTAAAAGATAATGAAAATAAAATTCAGCCTCTGTGAGATCATTATATAGTGACTGTTTTCCTTTTATGCCACAGGAACAGCATCTGGTACTGCCCCAACTTCTGTGCTTTCTTACTCTGACTACATATCCAGACCTGAGGATCACAACAGCATTCTACGTTTTGACAAAGATGAACGAGAAAAGATGTGTCGGATTGTCATCATAGATGATTCCTTGTATGAAGAGGCTGAGACCTTTGATGTTATGCTGAGCATGCCAATGGGTGGAAGAATCGGTGAAGAATTCCCAAGCACTCGGATTACCATTGTACCTGACAAGGATGATGGTAAGATACCATGTAATAATGTGATATTCCCAGTTCAGGACAAATAGCATCACACTCACATCGGCACATAGAAATTGGGCTTCTTCCTAGTGGTTAAAGTACATGCTGCTTCCATCTTGAGATTTGAAAATACTACTAAAAAGCTCCGTGGATTTTTAAACTATTTAGCATTGAGATTTTATAGTTTGAGAAAATCACATGAGCAGTGATTGGGAGTGAGGAGATGCACCTTTCCATTTTACCACAGTTAACAGGTGTAACCCAAAATCTGCATCGGCACCTTTGTATGTGTGATTCTGAGGTTGCGTTCACAAAGCCTTCAGGCCCATTACATTATGCTCGTATGGGCCATATTACAGGTCCTGATGGACCAGAAGCCATCTAGCAGCTGCTAGCAGGCAAGCTATATTCCTTCTGTCTAGAAGTGTCCATATATGCTTCCTTTGTCTTTTTAATAAAGTAAATAACCAAAAGGTGCTGCTTTAGATATCACCTTAAGAAGTGCTGACAGGATGTCCTTTGTTCAAGTGATCAATAGTGTTGGTATACATTGCATTGAAACAGACATTTCTGCTAGTGAATAGAGAGAGGCCTATGACTAAGGAAGAGTAGAATCAGCGTATTGTATCACCAATTGCTTTTGAAAATATGTGTAAATATTGTTGTGGCCTCAAGCCTCTCTTTTAGTGTCCTTAGCATTGGTGTGGCAAGTCTTTTTCTAGGATTGGCAGCAAAAAGGTTTTCTGGTACAATTGCCCTCCTTTATGCATGGAGTTTGGAGTCTGGTAGCTCAACTGTAAATTCTGTGAAAGGAGTACTGATAAGCTATTTTAGTCCTTTCTATGAGGCCATAAGCCATCTATTGTGACACTGTCATGTTTCCTAAAGACTGATTTGAGGAATTATATAGCACAGTACTCTTTGTAAGTCTGATGCCAAGATAGTCGATTATTATCAGCACAGTGATTGCTCCCTAGTTAAGGATATAAAAGGTGGCTCTTAAAGGCAGGAAGTTGACACCCACCTAATTGCAACCTAAATACTCAGTCTGCCTGAGATGTCTCATGTGTAATCCTGTGACAGAGGTGACTTTGTTTTCTCTATAGAGCATTTGGGTTATCATATAACATTAATGATACAACAGTTTGGAATAACACTTCTTGTAAAGTAATAGATCATATATCACATACAAGCTGAAATAGAAATATGTTTATCTGACTTTGCTGTGATAGCAAATACAGGTTTATTTGTATAGGTATTTTACAATAATTTTATTTTTTGAATAATTTTGATGAATTCATGAACTTTACAGTCTGTAGATAGCAAAACAGAATATTGGGAGAGTAGCTGTATAATGACATTGAATAAGAAATTGTTAATCAATCACAACATACTACAGAACTTAACAATTTATGAAACTCCTACAAGATATTAGGGAAGTTAACGAGAAATCTTTAACACTGCCATTAGAAAACATGAGAAGTAATTTCATTTGTATGCCACCATTCAGTTTTAAGTCTAGTATGTCCTGCATTTATGAGCACAACTTGCCTCAATGCAACAAACTTTTAAACAGGAACTATATAGCACAAATAATAATATTATGGGATTTATTAAAAAAAACTAGGGAAGTGTTTGAGACAGGGTAGAAAATTTTCATCAGATAACAACTGAATCATCTACATTTGTTGGTAAGAATAAACAGTATTTTGGATATTGAAAGATAGGTTTGGATATTTTTTTACAAATACATGTGTTTTTGCACCCAAATATCGAATATGCCATCTTTGAAATAGCGTGACAGAACACTTTTTTTGCTTTCTGTATCAGTGAAAGTACTCCCACAAGAAACTCCAGAACATTCAAAAACTTACTGACAATTCACTTGCTAGTAAAGTTTTCTGCAACATGCTTTTAATTTGCACAAAAACATCATGCATGGTAACAGAAAAGTCTGTATGTAGTTTGTTTCATCTGAGATCTCTTGTGCTACCTCTTCTATAAAAAGCAGAGTACAGACTACAGAGTAGATAAATTGTGAGTTATACCTTACATATTTATCTATGTGTTCACACACATATAAATATATGTATATATGCTTATTTCAGATTGTGTGTATACAGGCATGTTTATGTAACGTGGGAGCAATTTAACACCCTGGCAGTCACAATTGACATTCTACATAAATAAGCAGGGGATTTTAAGTGGCCTTGGTTATTATTGTTTGCAGTGAATTTTCTTAAATTAAAACAGTATGCTACATGAAATAAAAAGAATTTTCTTTAGCTTTTAGCAATAAAATATAACTCAGAAAATGCCCAAGATAGAGGTGGCTAAAAGTTTTAGCACATATATAATAGTCTATTAGCTGTAGTAATGTTAACATACTAAATTCTATTTTCCACTTTCGTCTCTTCACATCTACTGATATGTTTTTCTCATTGTTTGTTTAAATTCATCTTCTACTTAACAATGTTTCCTTGGATGAATGTCATAGCATGTCATAGATTGTGATTTCTCCAAATACTGTGACTGGTTTAACATTATGCATTGACTTCTTAAAGTCAAAAGATACAAACAGCAAAGGTCAAAGTTTAATAACACTACATGAGATCTTTCCTATGGAAGTCAAGTCAGCACTAGCAACTTTACCTTATCTCCTCTGGCATTCAATGCAAGTTAATTAGGAATCATTCACCTTCAGTGCCTATCATCAAACCCTTTTCTTCTTCTTTTATTTCTAGAGAAGGCCCTTAGGGTCTAACAAAAATAGCCAAGTTGCCATACAATCATGACAATAAACAAGAAAGAGGTGTGCTCACCTTTCTAGTGAACCAGAGTACGTTAAAGAAATTCCTGGCAACTGAATACTTTAATTGGGGATTATGTAGATGTGGTGTGCTGCCAAAGCAAAACCTGAAAAAAGAAAATAAATCACATTATGGGTAATATGCGCAGGTATATTTATATGTTGTGAAAGGTGATTTTAAAATCGGTGCTGCTGTTGAGACATCTTTTAATTTGGAAGGGACTTTTCTTGATAGGTCCTGAAGTTGGAGACAAATGGAAAGGAAGAAATGGATTAAGGTAACAAAATACACAGCAAATTAAGTTTTGCATGAAATTCAAAGTTATACATGCCACTACAGTTTAAACAGTAAAAATAAAAATATGGATCTGTTTGAGTCAGAGGTTATAGTTACAAACCATGAACCACTGGAAGAAAAGCATTCAGGGGAAAGGCCTATGCAAATCATCTCACTTTTGGGGTGGCACAAATCTCACTGACTCACAGTCATTTAGACATCTCATTCAAGCAGAATATGCAAGGATCCTTCTGTGATTAATGAAAAGAGAGACATACTCACAGAAACCATCCCATCCTAGAAAGAGTATCTAAACTGCTGAGATCAATCACTGTGGTTACCTGCTGCATCTGAGTGCATTGATTTCTGACAGTAGATATGAACCTTACCATTAGAAATTTAATTTGCCATTCAACCCACACTTGTAAACACTACTGGGCCTGAAGGAAGGAATTGTTTCTGATACTGTGTTAAAACAGCTCCTACTAGGAAACGCCATTAAACAACAAGAAGATACATATCTATTCCTGCATCATAAAATAATTATAATTTCTAAAGAAAAAAAAAAATCTTCTTGAAATCTAAAGAAATGAATGCTGAAGCGTGTTTCAATAGGTATTTCATAGAATCATAGAACCATAGAATAGTTAGGGTTGGAAAGGACCTTAAGATCATCTGGTTCCAACCCCCCTGCCATGAGCAGGGACACCACACACTAAACTATGTCGCCCAAGGCTTTGTCCAACCTGGCCTTGAACGCTGCCAGGGTTGGAGCATTCACAACTTCCTTGGGCAACCTATGCCAGTGCCTCACCGCCCTCACTGTGAAGAACTTCTTCCTTATATCTAACCTAAACTTCCCCTGTTTAAGTTTAAAGCCATTAGACCTTGTCCTACCACTACAGTCACTAACGGTACACAATACTCCAAGTGAGGTCTCACGAGAGCAGAGTAGAGGGGCAGGATCACCTCCTTTGACCTGCTGGGCATGCTTCTTTAGATGCAGACCATGATACGGTTGGCTTTCTGGGCTGCAAGTGCACACTGCCTGCTCATGTCAGGTTTCTCATGCACCACCACCCCCAAGCCCTTCTCCCGCAGGGCTGCTTTGAATCTCTTCTCCGCCCAGCCTGTAGCTGTGCCTGGGGTTGTGCCAACCCAGGTGTAGGACCTTGCACTTGTCATGCTTAAACTTCATGAGGTTGCCATCAGCCCACCTCACAAGCATGTCCAGGTCCCTCTGGATGGCATCCCTTCCCTCCAGTGTATCAACCGAGCCACACAGCTTGGTGTCGTCAGCAAACTTGCTGAGGGTGCACTCAGTTCCGTTGTCCATGTCACCGACAAAGATGTTGAACAACACAGGTCCCAACACCAATCCCTGAGGGACACCACTCGTTGCCAGTCCCCAAGTGGACATTGAACCGTTGACCACAACTCTTTGTGTGCGGCCATCCAGCCAGTTCTTTATCCATTGAGTGGTCCATCCATCAAACTGATGTCTCTCCAATTTAGAGACAAGGAGGTCGTGTGGGACAGTGTTGAACGCTTTGCACAAGTCTAGGTAGATGACGTCAACTGCTCTGCTGCTGTCCATCAGTCCAATCAGATATTTACATGTTCAAGACAAAATCCAAAACCAAACAAAAAGCCTTAACCATTTTCCATACAAATGTGAATTTGTGTTACTAAATCTAGTCAGAATCTCAAGGATTTGGGGAACAAACCAAAATCCCTGAAGAATCTGAGGTCAGTTGATTGGCTAAGGACATACATATCCTGCATGGAGAGTTCATCATAAAGTTCATTTGGAGGAGGCCCTTTACATGAAAGATCAATTATGCATCTAGGAAAAGAAAGATAAAGTTGCTGTGCACTCTTCATTCTCTGTTTTGTGTTGTGGGCAAATTCTAAAGAAGAGGTGGGAGGCATGCAGACCTCGAATTTTGCAGCTAAGAAGAGAATGCTTACAATTATTTTGTTTGCTTCCAGTTTTTTTGTCAGTGCCTGTCTTCACATGTGATTTTAATTCCATGCTACTGTATTTAGTGTTGCCATGAGAGCACACAGCCTTACAGCCAGGCTGACAAACAGGCATCTTGTCTTAGTGGAATTGTTGAAGCCTCATGCTGTTCACAGCAGGAAATACATTAAATACATTTGTTCCACTTCATTCACGTTAAATGGGCAAGCAGCGTTAAGACTTCTTCTTGACGTTTCTACATCAAGGCTGTGAAAGCAGAGGATTCAGGTTTACGTCAAATGTTGGCTTACCGTTTTCTTTATACCTACTCGGCAGAATCGATCACAATCGATCGAATCCTTAGACCATGTTCTGGAAAACACTAGCTACTAGCACTTGTTCAGCTTGCTTGGAGTAGTAAAGTCCATACAGACATTTATTATCAGTCACCTGAAAAGAGGCAGAAAGTCAGTGCTGCGATGCTACGTTATGAATTTGTGCTTTGCATTATCTCCCAGTGGGCATAGAGTGTCAGCTAACTTTCAGCATGTATACTGAGCCAAATTTTGATCTGATGATAATTAAATATTGTATTAGCAACATGGTTTGTCAGAGGGACATCCTTATCTCACAAGGCTATCTGGAATCTCCTTATTTCCACGGGCTCTGAGGCAGGCAATCAAATGTGTCTTTTTCTTTTTGAAAATAGGTATGCCATAACCTTAAACTGAATTGTCATTGGTTGATCTTGGTAGTTAATATCTACTAGTCTGTCTGTCCAATTCTAGTTACAACTAAATCATGACCGCCCAAATATCCCTCACCATTCTCTGGAGATGACAAAAATAACAACCTAGTTGTTCCTTTTTCCTCTGTACATCCATCTTTAACTATCCATCTTTTCTGTTCCATAGCCTGTGGGTCTGATGCCTCTGGCAATTCTGTGCCGCTTTTGTCTTCTTTTGTCTTCTCTTGTCTTCTCAGTAGGCAAAATCTCTGTGTGATCCCTCCTCTTTCCCCAGTTTGTGGCAGGTGGCCAGATTGGCAACTAATGAAGGGAAAAAGTGGAAGACAGTCGATTTATGACACTTTATATTCCCAGTTTTCTTTGCTTGTAGTTTCTTATTATCGTCAGTTCAAAAGAGTGAAAAATGTTCAATTTATGGTGATAGCCTTAAAGATTTTGGAAAGTCCCTGTTTGCTCTCTATCACAAAAATAAATCAATGTAATATCTTACAGTAGGACATTCTACAGAGGCAACTAGGTGCATTTATGATTTGCTCTTCTAGCATTATCTGTTGCTGACAGTTTATTATATGTGTGTGTCTGCAGGTACACATTCACGCATTATATATTTACGTATAAAATACAGATGCTGGATTAATCTTCACTTAGCTGCTTAATATCTAGGTATATAGTCCAGCCTGTAGATCTAGTCCATCATAGATCTAGGCTCCTTTGATAGGTAAGGAGGACAGATCATGACCTCCAGACAGTACTTGGTCCATCTACTTCAAATGGCTCTTTTTACTCAGCTGGTAGAACAGCATATCTCTAAGCCTTCACTACTGCAGATTCCTAAATGGTTAGCTTATATATCCATTGTTACATTTCTTTGTGAATTACAGTAGTATTCCTGGAAAGTGTTGAAATATGGAAAACAGCTTTTGAGTTTTCTATTCAAAATACATCAAATAGTTGAAAATGAATCCTTTCCATTAGATGGATAAGGATCTGCTAAGGAAACTTAGAGGGAAAAAAGAAGCTTACAGAAGGTGGAAGCAAGGACAGGCAACCTGGGAAGGTTATAGGAACGTTGTCCGGGAAGCCAGGGACCAGGTCAGGAAAGCTAAAGCCCAGTTAGAATTAAATCTGGCAAGGGACGTCAAAAATAACAGGAAAGGCTTCTATAGGTACGTAGCAAACAAAAGACAGACTAGGGACAACGTGGGCCCTCTCTGGAAGCTATCTGGAGAACTGGCTACCCTGGATTTGGAGAAGGCTGAAGTTCTTAATGACTTCTTTGCCTCTGTCTTCACTAGCAAATGCTCAGACCACACCACCCAAGTCTTGGAAGGCAAACACAGGGACTGTGAGAATGAAGACCTTAGGCCCACTGTAGGAGAGGATGAGGTTCGAGACCACCTTAAGAACCTGAACATGCACAAGTCCATGTGACCTGATGAAATCCATCTCCGGGTCCTGAAGCAGCTGGTGAATGAAGTTGCTCATCCACTGTCCATCATATTTGAGAGGTCATGGCAGTCAGGTGAAGTTCAGGATGACTGGAAGAAGGGAAATGTAACTCCCATTTTCAAGAAAGGGAAAGTGGAAGACCAGGGAAACTACAGACCAGTCAGTCTCACCTCTGTGCCTGGCAAAATCTTGGAGCAGATTCTCCTGGAAAGAATGCTGAGGCACATGAAAAACAACGAGGTGGTTGGTGACAGCCAGCATGGTTTCACTAAGGGTAAATCCTGCCTGACCGATTTGGTGGCCTTCTATGATGGGGCTACAGAACTGATGGACAGTGGCAGAGCAGTTGACGTCATCTACCTGGACTTGTGCAAAGCATTCGACACTGTCCCACATGACCTCCTTGTCTCTAAATTGGAGAGACACCAATTTGATGGATGGACCACTCAGTGGTTAAAGAACTGGCTGGATGGCCGCACACAAAGATCTTATATTTATTATAAATTCTTTGAAATTGTAGTGAATGCCTAGAAAACCATTCTAAATGAATCATTTGTTCCTGGTTGCTTGTGATTGTAGGGAGTGAATTTAATGACCAAGTGAGTGCTTTGTATATTTAAGGTTTGGATAATCAAGTTGTGTAGGACATCTTGGTGCATTACATTTTCCTAATGTTTCTTCAGATCATCTTGCTTCCTCTGAAGCTCCTTATGCTGAGACTTGCCATTTTGCTCATCTGTCTTTGAACACCCAAAAGATACTGAGGAACAGAGTAACCACAGTACCCCATTGATTTTTAATGACATTGATTCTCCTTTTAAATGTCTAAATCGTCAAAGGATTAACTCAGTTATTGTCTCACATTACTGTCTGTCAGGAAACACTTTTCTCTTCCCTCCCACGTGAATGGAGTCAGAATTCCAAAAGAGAGAATTCAAGAACTTTTAACGTACAGCAGAGCATATTTTCTGTTATTAGAGCTCTGGTTTTGTGGTCTGATAAATCTGGCTGTGGATCTATTTTTGCTTCTTTCTTCTCTGCTGATTCCCATTCTCAGCATTAGCTCCTCTAAAGGGAGCTTGGAAGTACTCTTGTATATTTTTGTTCTCAGGCCTCGGTGAGCTAAATATGTTCTCATTGTATGTGAGCAGAAAAACCTGTAAGAAATTCTTTCTGCCAGTTAAATCAACTCAGCATAACTAGCATTGTGACTGAATAGTAAAAGTGCAAATATCTAAACTCAGAACTGTGGCAGTGTCTCTCTTAGCTTCTCTTGTGATTTGGTCAAGATGTCTCCAATCCAAAAATATCTGTGTATACATATAGGCACAAGACAGATTTAGTAACTATCTACAAGAATGGGCAGAATCATAATTTTCTTTGTTGTGCAAGCTGCGCCAGGAATTATATGCAAATACTAAAGGCTGCCTGGAAAATAAAGTACTTTACATTTCTTCATTATGCTGTTCCTCTTTATATACCATTTGTAGTAATGATAGCTATAAGAATAGTGCCTCCCTTCTTCATTTCCTCTTCAGTGAAACCAAACACAGTTGTTGTTATTATAAGATTCGGATTTTTAGTTCATTTGGTTAAAATGAATTTAACAGCCTTACCTCTGTGCCTGGTAAGATTGTGGAACAGATCCTTCTAGAAGACATGTAGATGGAAGACAGGGAAGTGATTAGAGACAGCCAACATGGCTTCGCCAAGGGCAAATTGTGTTTCACTAATCTAGTGGCCTATAATGGAGTGACTGCATCAATGGGGAAAGGAAGTGCTACAGATGTCATCTACCTAGACTTCTTCAAGGCCTTCAAGGCCTCCAGCATTCTTACCTCTAAACTGGAGAGATACAGGATTGATGGATGGACCATTAGATGGATGAGAAATTAGCTCTCTGGCCACATACAACTATTTACATGCAGTGTTTCAATCTCCAAACAGAAACCACTAATGAGTGATGTTCCTGAAGTGTCTGTACTGGTAGCAGTACTACTTGATACCTTCGTCAGTGATATAGTGGCATTTAGTGCACTCTCAGCAACTTTGGTGATGACACCAAGCTGAGTGGCACAGTTGATAGGCTCAAGGGAAGGGATGCCATTCAGAGGGACTTGTCAGGTTTGAGGGTGGGCCAGCGCAAACCTCAGGAAGTTCAACAAGGCCAAGTGCAAGGTCCTGCGCCTGAGCTGGGGCAATCATCGGTATCAGTACAGACTGGGGGATAGTGGTATCTCTCCCTGTGCAGAAACACTTGGGGATACTGGTAGATGAAAAAATGGACACGAGCCAGCAATGTGCACCTTGCAGCTGGAAAAACCAACCATATCTGGGGCTGCATCAATTGTGGCCAGCAGGTTAAGTGAGGTGATTATGCCCCTCTACTCAGCTCTCGTGAGACCCTGCGTGGAGTACTGCATGCAGCTCTGGACTACTCAGCACAATTTGGAATTATTTTGACTTCTAGAATATTGGTATATCCTTTTTTCTCAAAGTCTAGTGGCTTGCAATGCATAAGGAGTTCACCCATTTTCAGCACGTTTACTTTTCTTAAGGTCTAGGATTTTTGTCTTTGCTTTTGAGACTCCACAATTTCTTTGCCATCTTCCTATCAGCTTTCACTACCAAACAACAAAATGCTTGTTTATCATTCAAAAGCCCTACTAATACTAATTGGTAACCAATGAAATCGCAGCTGGGGAGAAAACGTAATTGTCATAACTATGACTTTGGGCTTTAAAACTTTAGAGATCAAGGTCATGATTTAACTGGATGATGTTACAAGATAATATAACATATTTATAATATATTTATTATATAAAGAAAACATTCATAGAATGAACTATTGCAATTTTGTGGTCATGTTTCTTGATATGAGTGTAGGTGTGAGGAACACGATTTGGAAGAGAAAAAATGAAAATACTCTTCTCTGAAAGCCTGGTTTTGCAAATATACTTATTACACTCAGACCTTTTCTACAGACTGATTTTTCTGCAAGGCCTAGTAGTGAACTAATTACTCAGTTAAAATGTGAAAAACACATTTAGAAATGGCTACATGCTATACCTTTATGTAGCCTGATTTTTAAATGCTGCTCAGCTTCTCCTACCATTTCTGTTTGTAGGAGTCCTCATTTGTTATCTCATGTATGAATCACTAACTGTAAGTTCCTTCACACTTGACCTCCTTGTGAGGTACCTTGTGTGTGGTATATTTAAATACTGCTGCCAAGCCTTACCATTTATCTGCCTCCCTCTGTTTCACCAATTCATTGAGAATTTGTTACTGATGTATTTCCTGGGCCTCTTGCGTTAAAAATAATCTCAGTCTTTTTCAAACTAGAACATGTAGAAGATTCTGAGTTAGTTTCATGCTATGTGTGAGGTCTTGCCAGTAGGAAAATGGTATGTGAAAGTCAGATGGTTGCTGCAGGCGAAACTATTACATTTGGGTGTGTCCCCAAATTCCAAAGTGTTTGTTTCTTCAGCTATTATTCTTTATATGTTTATTTACATTCATAAATGAGGCAATTATCTAGATTATGGAATAGTTTGGGCAAGTGGTTGGAGCTTGATGTTCTTGTAGCAGGAAAAATCTTTTGTCCCTGTCCTCAGACTCTGAACACAGGAAAAGCTCCTCTGACACCTGTGATAGTTCCAGTGGTCTGTAGGTTATATTTTGAGGGTGTGTGCTAGGATCAAAACAATACTACTTCTGCTCATGAATATTTTCACATATATGTTAGTTCACATATATGAATTTGGTATTTTGGAAAGGTAACAATATTTCTCAACCAAACAAAAAGGTAAATTGCTTCGAAGAGGTCACTTAAAATAGTCAACATTACACATAAACCTCTCTCCTGAAACGCCAGTTACAGCTGTAAGGCAGCTTAAGACTGTTCATTACCAGCTTGTTCGTAAGTTACATGTTGAAAAATTAATCTTTAAAGCCACTCATCTTGAATAAGTTGAGCTACAGCACGGCTTCATGTAATCAGGTGTCTTTACTGTCCATGTTTCAGGCTTACTCTGTAGCTCATCTAGTTACTACTGAACCATTATGAACTGCAACCTGGCATTAAATGAAATCAGAATTAGCTCACTTCTTCAGGCTGCTAAGTATGCTGTAGGCTCTCCTTGCAGCAAACATGGGGCTGACAAGAAGAGTAGGTGACCAGAGATGTGGAATCACTGTAGTCATCTTACTGCCATCCTCAGTCTTGCAGCTGGGGCTGTAGTCTACCTCCTTCACTGTGCTCCTTTGTTCATATTTGAGTTTTAATTATTCATGTAGCAGAGAGGTTAGATTTGGATGCCAGGCCTTTGTGGTGGTACTGTGCATAGAGAAATCGAAGCATGGATGCACTTTACCAGAAAAGATAAGTTAAAATGTAAAGGTCTATACTGATTTAGTATGTTTCTTAAATTAATCAAAGTGAATCATATATGGTGTTTTTCATAACAGTTACTGATCTTGATTCACTCTATTGAAATGACAGGGTTAAATGGCATAAAATGAGAGTAATTTACTGATGAACAGTCCAGTCAATGTACAGCATTTCCTCTGTAGGTAAAAAAAACTTGTGTGTTTTTCTTACAATATAGAACTGGGTTTGGTAAAGGTTACCTTAATTTGAGTCTGTCCTTTTATGTGTTATAATGTTTTCTGTATACTTTAAAAAATCATAAGTTGGTAGACAGAAATGGGCTGTTGAGACAAATGGAAATACAGACATTATTTGCTTGAGATAATGTGTGTGGCAGTTGGGCTGCAACTTACATTTTTGATTCTGAGGTGAATTTACTTTTTGATTGCAAAAGTTCTGACAACAGTGCTAAGAAGGTGAAATCTGTTAAGATTACAACATATGAATTTGAAAAGTAATCTATTTTGACCACACCAAATGAAAAGCTACTGGCATTTGCACAATAGTACCTGCTCCAAAACTGAGCTCTGACTGAAATCTTGACCCCTGCTTCTACAGCATTCAGCAAAAATAAATGACTTGGCAAATTAAATTCATTGTGCTAAGCTCAGTTGCTTTCGTAGCTTCAAGTATATGTAAATAGCTGTAGAATGGTGCTACCTAGTTTCAGATGTTAAAGTTCTCTTTGAAAATATCATAATATAAATTTTTGTAATGGACAGTTTTCTGAGCTCTTCTTCTGCTCCCATTAACAAGCATATATGAGAGGCATTACAGAAATTGACCTTTACTGCTATTAAACAGGAAATGTCCACTCCTCAAAATTAATGGAACTCTTGTTCTTAACTGGTCTATGTATATCTTACCCACTTCACGTTTGGAAGGATTGAGTCTTTGGTGTTATAGACTCAGCAGCTCAGTCATTTAATGCTAGCTGTGATACTGAAATGCAAATACGCGTTGTGTAGGGATGTATACATTGTGTGGGTATAAGCCAGATGAGGTTCCGAGTAAATCTGCCATGTTTGTCCGTTGTTATATCCAAGCTAACTAGCCATGTCAACTATCAGGGCTCATTATTTTGGACTCAGCATTGCACTAGCATGTGAAGTCTATTACCAGAACAGGCTAGTAGGCTTACAAAGCACTGTTTTGCACCCTCTGCATTACCATAATATTCACATCATAGCCTTTTTTGTATCATGCATGGAAAGAAGGAAGACAAATCTTCTAGGAATAAACAGTTTAACACCCCTAGGAAAAGATCAAACATGAGTTTGATTGTAATGACTGCTTCTCCTACTTCCATTATTTAAATATCAGACTAACAGGTCTGTTTTCTTCTATTATTTCTTTCTTCCTGAGAATCATAGAATAGTTAGGGTTGGAAAGGACCTTAAGATCATCTAGTTCCAACCCCCCCTGCCATGAGCAGGGACGCCACACACTAAACTGTCGCCCAAGGCTCTGTCCAACCTGGCCTTGAACACCACCAGGGTTGGAGCATTCACAACTTCCTTGGGCAACCTATTCCAGTGCCTCACCACCCTCACTGTGAAGAACTTCTTCCTTATATCTAACCTAAACTTCCCCTGTTTAAGTTTAAAGCCATTACCCCTTGTCCTACCACTAGAGTCCCTAACGAAGAGTCCCTCCCCAGCAGCCTTGTAGGCCCCCTTCAGATATTGGAAGGCTGCTATGAGGTCTCCATGAAGCCTTCTCTTCTACAGGCTGAACAGCCCCAACTTTCTCAGCCTGTCTGCATACGGGAGGTGCTCCAGCCCCGTTATCATCCTCGTGGCCCTCCTCTGGACTTGCTCCAACAGCTCCATGTCCTTTTTATGTTGAGGACACCAGAACTGGACACAATACTCCAAGTGAGGTCTCACGAGAGCAGAGTAGAGGGGCAGGATCACCTTCTTTGACCTGCTGGTCACGCTTCTTTTGATGCAGCCCAGGATACGGTTGGCTTTCTGGGCTGCAAGCACACACTGCCTGCTCATGTCAAATATATACATATCTCTCACTGGAAGCATATATCTCTGAAAATCAGTTTAGTGTTAAGGCTTATCAGGGTTTCAACACAGAAGAGTGTTCTTTTTTGTTTGTCCTAACTATCCTGCCTTACATATTATTTGCACTACCAGCCCAAGCTGATTGTGCCCCTTGCATATCTTACAACCAACTTACTCTTTTGCCATGTCTCTCTAAAGTAGATTGTAAGGATATCAATTTAAAAACAAAAGCCTCCTTGGAAATTAGCAGCTTTGTGCTATTGCATTGATTTTCTGATGTACATTCAAAAATAGACCTATTTCTAACAGCTTAAGAAGTGTGTTTGTTTTCCTGCTTGATGACTGACTAGTGCTGCAGTTGATACACACTCCTAATTCTATAAGTAGAAAGGCAAGACAAAGATTTAATTTCTGTGCCATGAAACCTGGAACTAAAGCTCCTAACCTTTCTCCTCTGATCATTGTAACTTCATGCCAGTGAAATCTGTGGGTCCGAACAAAAAACTCTTAAAAAATCTTCCTCTTATTTTTGTAAAAGGAACCATTAAATTTGCAGTGGTCTCTCTTCAGAGTGATTACTAGATTAAAGATCTGCTGTAAGTGAGCCCGCAGCCATTGAGCAGAGTGTTTTCCAGCCATGACCTGAGAAAGACAATGCTTTCCCTGTTAGTAGCTTGGCTTTGCTACTTCCCCTGGGGAGCTACTAACACAGCTTACAGGAAATGAACTTACAAAACATTTGTAAGGATTTGTTTCCTAGGGTGGGTAACCATGTAGAATGTGTCTTTCATTGAAGGTGCATGCCTCAGAAAGTGTGAAAATCTCACTCTGGAATAGTAGGCAAGCTAACTGAGGGTTTAGACTATGTTTGGCTGTGACTACAGGAACAAACAGTGCATGAGGATTCTTCTTCAGTAGCACTAAAGCAAGCATTAGGGTAACACTACAAGAAACAAACAACATTTTCTTTTATATCTTCCACCTGTTTTAAGGCAGATCATCTAAGTTCCCTTTGCAGTCAGTGAGTAGAAGGGAATGCTTTCAGATCTCCTCAGGTTTTTCTCACTACAATGAGTGAGCCATTCCACCTCTCCTGTATGCTCATTATGCTGGGAAACCTCCTGGAATGGCCTACCTTTGCCCTTGCAAACTGAGAGCAAGCAGGCTGTGATTCTGAGTATCTCTCACTTAAGTGCTTCAAATGTGGTGCAGCCAAGTCCAGATCTATTTCCGGAACTATTGGGACATCAATATAAACAGAAAAATGTTATAACGAGATTAGACTTGGGAAAGTGTGCTAAACTTTAAGAATACTTAAGAAATGACACGTATTAGATTTATCAATATTTTTATCTGCCTTTATCTAACTGTTGGCACATTCATAACCGTTTGTTCTTAGTAGGCATTATGTATTTTTAACCTCTAGAGGCTGGATGAGTCTTTGAGAATTTTAGAGGATCATTGTATGTCTGAAATGGCACATTTCTTTGCAGATCTAATACCTAGTTCTGCAGTATCCTTTCATCAAAGTTAATAATAGTTATACTAAAATGTCTGGATAGTGTCAAAGAGTATTCACATGTTAAAAATGTTTCAGGTAAGAGTCCCAAATATAGATGCAGCTACTGACAACCCACTCTTTATAGGCAAATAATTAAGATTGATGTGTGTCTGTCTGTGCACACACATTTAAATACACATAATGTTGACTGAAAGAAAAGAAACAAAAAGAAATTGAACTGAAAGCCTTCTTATCTACCAAAGTTAGACGTTTGCCAAGTTTGTCTTTCATCCTGCTAAGATTGATGACCTTGATAATGCTCAAGCAGGTCTGTGAATCTGCACTATTTTTCAGAAAATGCATTCAGTTCCATGAATTTGTAACACTCCATGATACTAGTTTTAGTAAGTAAGAAGATAATCAGGTGCATTTGTTTCACTGATGTGGAATATTATGGGATGTCTTTGTTTGCTTGGGTTTTAATTTTCTATTTTGTCAGTTGTGAAATACAGGAAATATCTTGAAAGAAGAGAAAAATCTTTTCTCCAAATCTTCCAATTTAACTCTTGAATGCAATTCCAAAATACTTTTTAACTGCTACCTTCTCAGGTGAAGTTTTGGCTTACTAATAACTGAGTAACTACTTTATATTATGTCTGGTTAGTTTTAAATTCCTGTTTTACATTTTTCATTTTTCTATCAAAATAAATAAGCTATCTACCACACAGGAGATTTTTGCCATACACTGTGTAGTCAGTCAGATTGTTCTCAAGCACTTCAGGAAAACATAGATGTTTTGTCTGTCTGGTTATCCTACAAGCCTCTCCAAAACCTTCAAAATACTATCTCTTCACAATATGTGGCTTTAGTGAGCTCAGTTGTAGTCTGAAGCAGGTTCTTCAATTCCAAAACTTTTGTTCCACTGCAATAGAAGGCATAGGTTTTGCAACATACATAAGATCTTCAGTAAATTTGACTGAATTATGAAAATTACTTGCCATTAAAAAGGATTTATGTGTCCTTCTTTGGGTATTTTGTACCTGTTCTGTGTGCTTGGCATAACTCTGTAGAACCATAATCTTTTCCAGTAATTTTCTTCGAATTGTTTGGGGTTTTTTTCTGTGTTTGATGGAGGGGAAGTATTCATAGTGCCACTGATAGAACACTGATTGATTGCTATGATCTTTGTCAACTTAATTTGGGTTGGTATTTTCAAGCACATTTGTGGTATTGTAACCTCATGATTATAATAAATTCTTACTAGGCAACATAAGAAAACTGTGATGAAATACAAAGAGTATCTGTGTAGGTCTTCAAATTACATCCCAGGTATTGGGGAAGGCAGGTAAGATTCATGATGCTCAATAGGAAAACTGAGGCGCTGGCTGTGTGTGCTTACTCTTATATGTTTGAAACAGGAGTGAAAGCATTAGAAAAGGGGAGCTGATATACATCCAGTATGAATCTGGGCTATGTTTTTAAACCCATTTTCTTTGTGAAATTGCTGTGGGTAGAAAAACTGGAAAAGGGAGGAAAAAATTAGCGTAAACAATATATGTCTGTTGAGTGGGATAACACTTAACCTCATTTGCTTTTTGCTCTTCTTTCTTGTAGACTGTGGAACTTCAATATTAACATAAGAGACTACTTATATTCCAGTTTACATGAAATAAGATTGATTTTGTTTTAAATGCTAGATGTGGAGGAACTAAAATTAACCATTTGCCACTTTCCTTAGCTGGAAAAAGCTTCCAAAAGCAGCTCCAGTTATACATCATGTTGAGTCTGGCTTTAGCAACAGCTATCTACGAGAACATTCAAGTTAAGGTTTCATTATCTATATTCACCTTTGTCTGTTTGCACCAAAATGAAAAATGCAAGGAATTTTCTGGCTTGTGCACAGGACTCAGTTCAAGTAAGTTTAATGAGATAACATATTTGGTCATGCACACAGATTCATACCTCTGCTGACACACAAAGTTGAAAATGTGGGAGGCAAGAAAAGGAGCACAGCGCTGATGTAATAATTGCGATCCCAACACAGGCGCAAATCAAGACTTTAAAAGAAGCCAAAAATACCTAGAAAAAAATCTAAACCTTAAAAATAAAGCTTTATTTCACTTACTGAAAAGAGTGAAACTCTCTCTATTGTCTGATGTGTATTTTATGCTCTCTTGTTACCTTCAACATAAGATAAAGAGACATGGACATTATTCTTCTCTCACCAGAACCAGCATTCTACTTTGGAAATGATGAATACTATGTTGATGAGAGTGCTGGCTATATTGAGGTACGTGTCTGGAGGACTGGAACTGATCTGTCTAAAGCTGCCTCTGTTACAGTGCGGTCTCGCAAATCTGAACCAATAACTGCAGAGGGTAAGTTATTGTTTTGCTTTAGCTTCATAATACATCTCAACAACAAATGCTAATACATTTGGTTTTGGTACAGATTCAACTACATAAGATGAAAATTGTATGTCTCTTGCTCTTAGCAGATCTTTCTTAGAATAAATTAAGTAGCTATGGAATTTCTGTCAAAGAAACAAGTAGGAATAATTGTGAAGTACAGTACTAAGAGAAATGCCTTCAAAATCCTCATATAAAACACTGTCCCACAAAGGCAGTTGGCTGCTGCCTCAGCAGCATACTCTGGGCACACAGTTATAGTCACTGTCAAACAGCATAAAAATTATCTTACCTATATGCTTATCCTGAGTGTAACAAGACAGTTTTTCTCAACTAATTTTCAGTGAGGCAAAATTGGGTAAAACTGTTATTTCAGGATTATCTAAACATCAGATATCTACGTATCATATATAACATATATGGTAAATATATTTGTAATGAAAAATAAGATTATGAAGTCCAAAAAAATATTCTTAATTTCTGAACTTGCTTTATATGATGTGTTTATCTTATCTGAATCTTTATTTTATTTCAGGGGAGTGAGAGGGGAGGAAATATATTTCCTTATAGTAAGAATCTTAATTCATTGTGCCAGGACCTCTAGGATTCAAAAGTGGGAATGGCACAGTTCTTGGGCTCTTTAGTCTGTTGGTCACAGCCTGAAAGCTCTGACATGTCTGACTGCCTGTAAAGCCATGAACCTGGTCTTACATGGAGCAGCAATGGATCTGCTGCACTGAGCTGCTCGTCCTGATGTCCTGCCCTAGAGGCTTAGCTCTGAGGTATAGAAGCAGGGACTCTAGGCCTATCTGATGATAAACTTTAGTCTTGCCAAATTTTTACAAATTCAGAGAATTCCAAACCTCATTTCAATTTTAATGAAAATGTATCCTCCACATTAAGTCCTGGTCCTTTACTAAATTCCTAAATACCTCTAATGCTTTGGTTCCAAGATAGTGTCACGTTCAGGCAGTATCTTGTTTTGTTAGCTTTCTTCTCACTGGTTTTTTTATGGATTGACTTGCTTTGCTTTAAGTAAAACAAATAAACAACCAGCCAACAACAACAAACATAAGAGCAAAACTTCTACCTTTGTTACAGAATAATGTTAAATACCTTTCCAAAGGACTTTTTGCTTACTTTAATTTCTTACTTAAAACAAATTTAATTAGTTTTAGTGGAATAACTGTTGCTTTACAACAGAACAGAATCAACCCTATTTTGTGACTTGAATCACTGAACAAAAAGTAGCTTAATATTGACTTGGTTTATTCTATAATCCAATTTATGGATGGTCAATATTTGGCAAATTTTAAAATTATGTTAAAAAATACATTTACCTACAATTACCTGCCTAATGGTAGGTATTTTTAATTTTCATTACATGTAATGCTATTTATAAATTTGATACGGTTTATCTCTTTTCTTTTGGTAGCTGGAGTAGATTATGTAGGCATCAGTCGTAATTTGGATTTTTCCCCTGGAGTCAATATGCAGACATTTCGTGTGGTAATTCTGGATGACCTTGGACAGCCAGTGTTAGAAGGAACTGAGAAGTTTGAGCTTGTGCTAAGGATGCCCATGAATGCTGCTCTTGGAGAACCCAGCAAGGCCATCATCTTCATTAATGACTCAGTGTCTGACTGTGAGTAATGTTTTTTTTTTACCTTTTCACGTTTAAGCAGGAGATAGCACTTGTCCTTTTGAATCACACCAAAGCCAGTAAGTCTACATGTTTCAGCTACAGATGATGTGTTAAGTAATTTGTTGTCTACCTGTTTATGTTATATGTCTGATGCAATGTATTTTAATTAAATTTGAGATAGTGGAGGGGAGATATGATAACTTTTTCAATTGTACTTTACACATGCTTTTTATATTTTTTCTGCCCAGTACCTAAGATGCAGTTTAAAGAATCTGTGTATGTAGGCAATGAAAATGATGGACAGATTTCTGCCGTGATATATAGGAGTGGGGATATCCGACACACATCCACTGTGAGGTGCTTTACAAGGCAAGGTTCCGCTCAAGTAATGATGGACTTTGAAGAACGTCCTAATACTGACAGTTCCATCATCACATTCCTTCCTGGTAAGCTCTTGATCTGATTTTAGAAGCCTTTAGTGTCTCATATTTTGTTTTGTTTTGCTTTGCTTTGTTTTGTTTTAACTGTGTCTTCTCATAAAGTAGTGTCAAAAAGACCACTCTGGAAAACCAAGCCTTTTCCATACACAATGGGCAGAGTGCCCAAAAATGATGTTGTCTCTTTTTACTTCAGTTCTGACCTAGAGGAATAATCAATAGAAACCAAAGGGGCATATCTTCATATAAATTCAGCCTGAGTGCCAGGATCCTTTTGATAGCAAAAACAGGTTCAGCGTAACACAGTATCAGAAGCATGGACCTGCTGTCAAAAAAGAAACTTCAGAAGCTCTGCTCTTTTTTAAGCAGATTTCTGGCAAATACATTGAACTTACACTGAAATAGAAACTTGTCTTAGAGAAGACTCAAACTGGGGGATTCCGCTTCAATGAGTTTCAATGGAAAGGTAATGACTGCTAATTTTGCTTTCACTATTATCATTACTTACTAACTTACATAGTGTCAAGGCGGATGCCTTTGCCAGCAGATGCAGCCTGTGGTTCCTTGAGTTTAGAGAAAAGTGCTGTAATAGAGCAAAGACAGCTAAGTTCTGCATGATGTTACCTTAAGAATTATTGCAGGTGAAACTGAGAAGCCTTGTACATTGGTGCTTATGGATGATACTTTCCATGAAGAAGAGGAAGAACTACGTCTGGTTCTTGGCACTCCAAGAAGCGATTCTTCCTTTGGTGCCTCTATTGGTGAACAAAATGAGACACTCATAAAGATTCAGGATGATGCAGACAGTAAGAAATTATTTTGTTGTTTACTGGCTTTTGGAAGTCTATTTGTGCTCTCTAAAAACATTTTTCTTCTAATTACAGAGGCTATTATTAAGTTTGGTGAGACCAAATTTAGTGTGAGTGAACCAAAGGACACAAGGCAAGTAGCAGTTGTGAAAATCCCAGTGCTTCGTCTGGGAGACACTTCAAAGGTTTCTGTTGTAAGAGTTCATACAAAGGATGGGTCTGCTACTTCTGGAGAAGACTATCACCCTATATCAGAAGGTAAGATCATTCAGATGTTTATAACATTGTACTATAACAAAATGTTTGAAAGATGAATTAACTTGTTTAATGGAATACTTTGCAATGGCATCCATTTTGCTATTCAAATTCAGTATGGGCATGATCCTATGGGGTACACAACAGCCAAATTCCTCTTCGTATACTAGTTATCAGTGAAGATATTTACAAAAGAATTGTGGCTCCTTTGAGAACATCTGCAGTGCAAGTAACCATGGAAGAAATGTGTGCCACCTTCATAACCTTTGCAAAATGTAATACCATTACTCTGTAGAAGGATCTGCTCATAGGATATGATTGTGTAGTTGTTTCTCAAGCAGTTAATTAAGCTCATGGCTTTTGCTCTCTGTAGGAATTAATGTCTATTTCTTTTTTTTGTTCTACTTTCATAATAATCAATTTTTCTTTCTGTATCTCTGCAATTCACTGCCGACTGCTCCTTACTACTAATGAATGAGGAGAAAAGTTGTGTAACAGAATGAGAAATTTCTTAGCTGATAAACTTCTTTCCATTAAATAGCCCACCCAAATGGTTCAGTGAATGACTGATAGAGTTTGTAGCACTGTGAATTTTTTTTCTTACGAAGTTTGTGATAATACATGATACTAATGTGTGTTTTAAGATTAATCATTCATTGCTGGAGTGTTTTCGTAGTTTTGGATAAACCATTTTGGTGTCCAGTCCAACTGAAAGATAGGACTTATTTTTGAACCTCGAGCAACAACATTGGGCTATCTCCAAATTATACAGAAGAAGAGGCCTTTTCCACTAGTGATATTAGAAAAGAATAATTGTTAGCAATAAGAAAATTATCAACCCGAAGCTTGCTAATTTCAGTCTCTTTGCCTCCTGCATTTTAGAGTTTTGCTCTTTCCTCCTGAAAAACACAGGAATTTTTAGTGCCAGCTGTTACTTACTCTATACACGTTACCTATATGCATTGCCTTGCTTACACTCTGCCTGCTGTGCACTGACAAGACATGGAAGCAGAGTTTTCAAGGGAAGCATGGTGGTGCAGTACAAGAGGCTTTTGGCCTCTGCCCAGAAGCCTTTTAGAAAGGTCTGTGATCTGCAGGATTTCCACACAGATTTCAGAACATCTGTGGGTTCAGGGAGCCTGCCTATTCAGCCATGGGTACAAACTCGGATGTCTGAAGGAAGTGGGACAAGCTGAAATTCAGTAAAATTATTAGCTCTCCCATAGCACGTTTATTACCATAAGGAGTATTTTCATGGCTTAATAACATTTAAGGCTGAAGAATAATTAGATCACTTAATCATACTCACTGTGGATTGCAAGTTTCTCCCAGTTTCCCACATTAATTCTGTACTGAGCCAAGTAACTTTTGGTTAGAGAAGGTAAACCCTCCAGAAAGGGCATCCAGTCTTGGTTTGAAGGCACTGAAGAGGATGAGTGTTTCATAGCAGTTTGCTTCACTTAGCTATGCTTATTTATCATATATACTTAACTCTCATCCACTGCTGATTATTGTATCTGCCCCTTTAGAGTGTAGAGCTTTTTTGGCACCTGGTATTTTTGTTTATGATGGTATTTCAATATACTAATCACAACACAGCTTTCTGCAAGTCTGTTTTTTTCTTTCTTCTGGTCCTCAATTTCTATTGGTCATTTCTGTGCCATCTTCAGTTAATTTCACGTCCTGTAAAAAATAAACGTAGTAGAAATGCACCTACTATTTTAGGATCGCTCTCATCAGTTCCACACACAAATGTAAAATAGTTTCTGTACTTCTTCCTTTAATAAATACATCAAAGAATGACAGTACTCTTCTAACTCTGTCACTGTGATGGGTTGACCTTGGCTGGATGCCAGGTGCTTACCAAGCCACTCTATCACTCCTCTCCTTTGCTGGACAAGGAAGAGAAAGTGTGATGAAAGGCTTATGGGTTAAGGCAAAGACAAGGTGATCACTCAGCATTTACCATCACAGGCAAAACAGACTGGACTTGGAGAAATTCATTTTATATATTACCAATTGAATCAGAATAGGATAATGAGAAATAAAATCAGATTGCAAAACCCCTTCCCCTACCCCTCCCTTCTTCCCAGGATAAACTTCACTCCCAAATTCCTCTATCTCTTCCACCTAAGCAGCACAGCAGGATGGGAAATGGGGGTTATGGTCAGTTCATCACACATTGTCTCTGCTGCTCCTTCCCTGTCAGCGGTGGGTCCGTCTTGGAGCCATCTGGCATTGGTCTGTCAGACATGGGGGAAGCTTCTAGCAGCTTCTCACAGAAGCCACCCCTGCAGCCTCCCCACTACCAAAACCTTGCCATGTAAACCCAGTGAAGTCAGTAAGGTTGAATTCCTTATTCACAATGACCTCCAAAGTCTTTTTTCAGATGCAGTGCTTTTCAAAATGCAGTACTTTTGTGTAGCTCTAGCTTTTTGCCTTATTTTTGGCATATACCATTTATTAAAATGCATTTTCTTTGATTAAAACCTGGTAATACTTTTTATTTAGAATTCTTCAGTCTTTTGGTCATACACACATGTTGCCAACATTTATGTTATAATTAGGCCCAGAGCATTTCTAAAATACTAAATTGTATTAGACTAAATCTTGGTCTTTCCAAATGTCTTTTGATGATTATTATGCCTCATTTTCAGTGAGTTCCACATGTGTCCACCACTATTCATTATTATTTTAGCATCAAATAGGTTAAACTAAATACATGAACATCTGTAATTTGAAAAGGGAATATCAACTGCCGTCTCTCCTGGCTGTGTCTAGAATTATGGCTTGTTATAAACAACAGATTTATTTTTTAAATACCTCATTATGTTTTTAGAAATTGAGTTTAAGGAGGGTGAAACACAGCACCTTGTGGAGATTGAAGTTCTCTTTGATGGAGTAAGAGAGATGAGAGAAGCCTTCACTGTTCACCTGAAGCCTGATGAGAACATGGTTGCAGAAATACAGGTATCAAACTCATGCAAAGTCCTCAACAACAAAACCTTATAAACAGGCCTTCTCGCTTTCTGGCTTATAGTTTTACTCATCTTTTAAGGTTTATATACACCATCTTGGCTTGTATCTTAAAAGACAAAAAAGATCAGCCCAGCTGACACAGTAACACTGTCCTGGGTTCAGCTACAGCAGTCATTTTTTCTCCTTCTTAGTAGCTGGTGCAGTGCTGTGTTTTTGACTTTCAGTCTGGGAACAACGCTGATAACACCGATGTTTTTAGTTGTTGCTCAGTAAAGTTTACTCCAACCAAGGACTTTCTCAGTCTCATGCTTTGCCAGAGAGGAGGGGAAGCTGGGCGGAAGCAGAGGCAGGACACCTGACCCAAACTGGCCAAAGGGGTATTCCATACCACAGCACGTCATGCCCAGTCTATAAACTGGGGGGCGTTACCCAGAACGCCCAGATCGCTGCTCGGGTCGGGCTGGGTATCGGTCGGCGGGGGGGGAGCGGTTGTGTCCTCTCCCCTTGTTATTCCTCTTATCATTATTATTGGTAGCAGTAGTGGTTTGTATTATACCTTAGTTACTGGAGTGCTGTTATCTCAACCCGTGGGAGTTACATTCCTCCGATTCTCCTCCCCATCCCTCCAGGAGCGGGGGGAGGAAGGAAAAGGGGGGGGAGTGAGCGAGCGGCTGCGTGGTTCCAAGTTGCCGGCTGGGCTTGAACCACGACAAACACCTACCCAACACAGTTTGTTGGCAAGGCATGATTCAAGAAAGCTGGGACACAAGGGTAAAGGGTCTGATGTCTTCAGTGTTCTGAAAAGAAAATAGATCATTTTAACTCTTGCTTTTGTAGTCTGCTTTATGCTTTCCAGTGCCTCAATCCTTTCTAAATAGCTCATCCAGTTGAGGTTTTAGAACTTCTTTTGGGACGATGTTTCAAAGATTAGACCTCATCAAGGTCCAGCTTGAATCCCCTTGCTTATTTAAATGTTCACAGAGAACCATTTCTGCCTTTTCATTGTCAGACAGCCAAAGCCATTGTTTACATTGAAGAAATGAACAGCATGGCAGATGTCACCTTTCCCTCTGTCCCTCAAGTTGCATCCCTTTTGATATATGATGATACTTCTAGAACCAAAGACAGAACCAGTCCCATAGCTGGCTATCCTGTCATCTGTATCACAGTGAGTATCTCTATGGAAAGGTGGAACAAAATTAGTATATGGATTTTGCTCAGTGTATTTTAGGCACCCAGTATCGATCCATATTGTTATGAGTCACAGATGAGTTCAAGCTAGAACTGTCCTAAGAGCTAATCTAATTTGTCTGGATAATGAATCAATTTTCAGGAGGACAAAAAACATAGAAAGGTATTTTACTTGTTCATCACTAGGAACAGTTTGATACTCACACTATGTCTATGATTGTATTATCTTACTATTACCTGCATTATCTTGACTTAATTTGCAGAATTAAAATCACTAGGGATAGCAGATAAACCATTGTATTTAATAAGTGACACAGACTGGAAGATGAGTAGTGTTTGTTGAAGTACTGCAGGCTTCTTTCATTGTAATTTTGCAGCTGGAAGTTTTGTGTGAAGAAGGTTTTGGTCCATCTACATCTTCAGTTTGTTTCTCACACTCTTCCTTACACACAGGAATGGATCATATGTTGAATGGTTCTCCTAAATAGAAATAAATAACAAAAAAAAAAATATCTCAAAATGCAAAGTATATTAGCAGAATTAGATCAAAGGGTGAAATTCAAGTTAAAGTAGCATGCGGGACTGTAGTTTGTGCCTTTATAACTCTATTAGGTTTTCACTCATAAACTGTAATTTCAAATAATATTTTTATTTCATTAAGAATAATTAGACCTGCCGTTTAATCTACCACAAGCATGCTAAAAGTGTCAGTGTCAAAATAAGATGATTTCTTAAGAGATTTACTGGGGTTGTCAGTTTTATGTTGTTGAGCTTTGAGATCTTTGTAAATTAAAATTCCTGTGCCATGAAGGAAGTAAATTGTTAATATATCTGCCTTGTTCTGCAGGCTTGTAATCCTAAATATGAAGACTTTGACAAGACTGGTTCTATATGTGCCAGTGAGAACATCAATAATACTCTGACACAATACCGGTGGCTTGTAAGTGCACCCACTGGTCCTGATGGTGTGACTAGCCCCATGAAGGAGGTTGATTTTGATACCTTCTTCACTTCCTCCAAGATGATTACACTTGACTCCATTTACTTTCAAGCCGGTTCTCGAGTCCAGTGTGCGGCTCGTGCTGTGAATTCAGATGGGAATGAGGGTCTTGAGCTTATGAGTCCTATTGTAACTATAAGCACATCAGAAGGTAAGGCATCATCACCTACTGCAAAACCCCCAGACCTCTTTTTGATACCAAATTCTATCGTAAGAAAATTTGATTACATGATCAGGTGTTTTAACATTACCATCTCAGCTTTTCTTCTGTTGTCCATAGAGATGGTGCAAAAGCATTTTCTTAGCACAGTAGGGAATTGTCAAAAGAAAATGAGTTTCAACTTTGCTAGTTGCCCACATCCTTAAATAATTAACCACATAGCAAACTTGCATGTTCAGTAGAACAGTATATATAATATGCACTGGAATTCATGAAACCTCGTTTCTCTTGGCTTTTGAATTCAACTGTAGTAACATTGCAGAACAATCTCAGCTCCTATTAGACACTGGAGAACCCATATGGGAGTGCTCTTATGAATGCCTAGCCAGGAGAAAAGCTTCATTTGGCATTCAGGCCTCACTGGCCTCAGTCACTGGACACCTGACGCTCAGTGTCTTCCTTGACTAAGGACTAAAGCAACTGGTGTCCAATAAGGGGGCACTGACAAAATCTTTTCATGGTTGAGGTATTCATAATATTTAGCCTTCTTTCTCTGATTCTGTTTTTGTCTCTCTCTGATTGTCTGATACCAAATCACTACTGAATTGATGCTGCCTTCCCTCAGCCAGCAGTTCCTGTAGTCTACTTCCCTTGCCCAGCCAACTCTTTTCATGAAACTCGTACTGAATGTTGTGAAGCAGAGGCGAAGAACTGACATGCACAAACTACCATTTGATAGCATATGCTATTTTGTAGTAGAAGTCACAGATACTTTTGTTTATTGTATAATACAGAGAATGAGTAATTATCAGCAATTACAGAACACTGTGTTTTGTTACCCTTCTGCAGCCATTTTGCATTCTTTGTGTCATCTCTGCTGCTTTTGTATGTGCATTAAGTCTTCTGGGTTTTGTGAGATCTAACAGTAGATAAATTACATGATTGTTCATTTGAAATATAATTTTAATTTCCTTGGCTTTTCCAACTAAATATTGTAAACATTTTATTTTCAACTAAGTTAGGGTTTTAACGAGCTTAATGGATGGTTTTTCTATTTATTTATTCCTGTCCTTTATTCCACATTTTGACTGTAGACTCAAGTCACCTTTGTTTGTACTGTCAGGAATCCTACACCCTAAATAGGACAAGGCTAATTAACTCAGGCTCAGGACTTAATTGTTATGCATATATTACTTCCAGTACCTAAGCTAACTTATGATGTGGAAGTCAACAATACTGAAGATCATGTACAACAAAAAGGAAATTATTAGATGCTATTTTGAAAGAAGTGCAGTGATCAAAGCAACCTGCCAAAATCCTGTGTATTGTGAGCTTCGAAGATGCTTGACCTCCAGTGCAAAGATCAAATTCTCAAAAGTCAGATTGTGAAAAAAGAAAGTGTTTAGCCTCTCTAGCACATCTTTCTTGCATTTGAGAAAAACAAACAAACAAAGCTATTGTATGCTGAAGAGAAGTTATTTTTCATCATGCCAGAAGTTTCCAACTTGGAGCATTGAGACAGATGGGGCCCACCAGAACTGATAAGTTCTCCAAGAGGAGAGCCCTGCGTTCTCTTTCTTGTAATCCCTCACAAATCGGCAAAGAGCAGAACATGGGTAAAGGGAACTGGTTTGATTTTCCATGTCTGCTGGTTTCTTTGGCCATCCCATGACAATGTGCTATGATTGTTGTGGCCAGAATGCAGACAATTCTACATTGAACTATGCAACCAGAAGTTGCATATATATCAGACCATATTATTAAAAACCTAATCTTCTGATCCTACAAACCAGGACTAATACTGGAACAGGTTGAAATAACACTGGAAAGGATTACCAAAATAAGTTATAGATTGTTTTTTCTTGGAGAAATTCAAAATTCAACTGAACAAGGCCCTGAGCAACTTGATCTAACTTTGAAGCTGGCTTTACCTTCAGCACAGTATTTCTATAGATCCTTTGACACAATTATTTGAACTACATTTTGGTCACTAATGGAACAGGAGGCTCATGGATTCCTATGAAGGCATGTATAGGTCCACACCCCAATCCCAGGCCAAAACAGAATGAACACTGATCAAATATCTTCTGTAAAGCTATGTATGTGCTTAAGAGGGTGGGAGGAATTAAAGTGTATGTCTCTGAGGATCTCTGTAAGAAAGTATAGCACTTGACACTGACTTTGCAAGCATGCTTGGCACATGCGACTGAAAATGTACAGGTGCAGTATCATCACCTGTTTCTGAAAATGTGGTCCAGTTGATCTGGATGATTTCTGTTTGAATCCTCTTTTGCATTAATTCGCGTTCAAACCTCTGGTAAATGCTGCTGAAAAGGGTTTACCTGACATTAAAGAAAATTCTCCTTGTTCTGGAAACTTGTACAGTGGAAAAAAGTACATCTAAAAATAGTGCAAAGGAAAGTATAGATTATAGCCTCTGGACATAAAGTAAAGTTACTTTCTCTTTTTCCATTAGGTCTTTGTCAGCCTCGTGTGTCAGGAGTAGTTGGAGCAGAACCATTCTCTGCCAAATTGCGCTATACTGGCCCAGAAGATCCTGATTATGCCAACCTCATCAAACTGACAGTCACAATGCCACATATTGATGGTATGATATAATCAGCTAATCAGCTGTGCAGTTGAGAGAACTCATAAAACAAGCTGTTATTTGAGCTATTTTATTGGTCATATTATTTTAAATAGCCAAAATAACATGTGGGACCAGAGAAAAACTTGATGAATGTACAAGTGCAGTTTGCAACAAGGTGCATAAGATATTGTGTTAATACATAGTCTTGAATGTTTTCAGATTAATTGCATAGTTTACATAAGTTTGGTTAAACCTACACTTTATAAAACTCCCTTGAACCACATACAGATATACCACAGAAGATTTTATTATTGAAAAATATAAAGCCATTTAATTACTATGTGCTTCTGAAAAATATCACACAAAATCCTGACTGAAAATTATGTTGGAGGTTTAGAAATATTATATTTGGCATTCATGTTACAAAGACACAACTATTGTGGATAAGTCTCATGCACACTTAGCATATCAACTTTCTTTGAATTCTAAAGTCCATTAATTGCTGTATGTGCACAATACAGAAGCATTGCATAACTTGCTTAGTGTTTGGCAAACTTTGGCTAAATTAAGCAGCTCTGAACACTGAAATTTAGTTACAGTGCTATAAATGAATGTTTTTTAGGCATGCTGCCTGTTATTTCTACGAGAGAGCTCTCCAACTTTGAGCTGACACTTAGCCCTGATGGAACTAGAGTTGGAAACCATAAATGCTCCAACCTGTTGGATTACACGGAAGTGAAGACCCACCATGGTTTCTTAACTGATGCTACCAAAAATCCAGATGTGATTGGAGAGACCATTCCCTATCAATACAGCCCAATAATTAGAGGATTCAATACCTTGCGCTTCTACCGCAATCTGAATCTGGAAGCCTGTTTATGGGAGTTTGTTAGCTATTATGACATGTCCGAGCTCCTCACAGATTGTGGAGGCACCATTGGGACAGATGGACAGGTATGAAGCTGTAACTTGATTTTGTACTGTGTTCTTAAAGTGAAAGATTTCCTTAATGCATCTATGCCTACAGAAATAAGTGGGTTTAGAATTAATTTAGTTAAAAAGTGGTTGCTTTTTTTTTCTTAGTCCTCCCCCAAGGTCAGCTTATTTTTCAGAGCTATTAATATTCATTAAATGTTAATAGGCTGTATGGGAAATCCTTGTCCGATTGAAGTTAAGAGAATGATTTAATTTGAATTAAATTTGCTGTGATTTTCTCCCAATACAATTTTGAAGTATTTTAGGACAAACCAATCCTACTTTTACTGTATAGTGAGCTACCTTAGTCTTAGAATGAAAGCCTAAAGGTTTTCTTTTAGCATATTTATACTAGCTGGATGGAGATATATATATACACACATTAAATTAGTATTAGTCATGGTGTATCTCTAAAAAGAGTTTAAAAAAAATTGTGAAGACCCTTCTTGTTGATAACAATGGACTGCAGTGTCCTACCAAGTGCTTGCTGCTGCTCATCTCTTGCTCACAAGACCTGCCAGTGCAGACAGCACAGTAGTCTTGCATTACCCAGCAAAAAATGCCTTGGTCAGGAAGCAAAAAGAAGCTGCCAATACAGAATGGCTGAAGAACAGACCTGTGAAAGTGGTTGGGGAGTTAAAACAAAGAGATTGAGGAGATCTTCAGATGTCCTTTGGAGAATTATTTCTAGAAATCCATAGTAAAGTGGAAGCAAAAAGGGTGCAGGATTTCTTCTGGTGCAGTGACAGTGATGCTAATCCCTTGTATAATTACTACATAAGCCTGCCTCATCCCACTCAGGCTCTAAAGTACAAAAGCAGCATCTATGAAGATCAATCATTTATGACACAGAAAAATCTTTTTGGGGAATAATCATACAGGCTGGAAGAAAGACTGGAAATGCAGTACCTCATTTCGGAGAAGTCTATCACAGAATCGAAAATGGCTAGGACTGGAAAGGACCTTAAGATCATCTAGTTCCAATGCCCCTGCCATGGGCAGGGACACCACATGCTAAACCATGTCACCCAAGACTCCATCCAACCTGGCCTTGAACACTGCCAGGGATGGAACATTCACAACTTCCTTGGGCAACCTATTCCAGTGCCTCACCACCCTCACTGTGAAGAACTTCTTCCTTATATCTAATCTAAACTTCCCCTGTTTAAGTTTAAAGCCATTACCCCTTGTCCTACCACTAGAGTCCCTAATGAAGAGTCCCTCCCCAGCAGCCTTGTAGGCCCCCTTCAGATATTGGAAGGCTGCTATGAGGTCTCCATGCAGCCTTCTCTTCTCCAGGCTGAACAACCCCAACTTTCTCAGCCTGTCTTCATACGGGAGGTGCTCCAGCCCCGTTATCATCCTCGTGGCCCTCCTCTGGACTTGCTCCAACAGCTCCATGTCCTTTTTATGTTGAGGACACCAGAACTGGACACAATACTACAAGTGAGGTCACACGAGAGCAGAGTAGAGGGGCAGGATCACCTCCTTTGACCTGCTGGTCACGCTTCTTGTGATGCAGCCTGGGATACAGTTGGATTTCTCAGCTGTGAGCACACACTGAAGCCAGCTAATGTTAAGTTTCTCATCAACCAATACCCCCAAGTCCTTCTCCACAGAGCTGCTCTGAATCTCTATCCACAGCATCATAGCTGTGTGGTAAAGCTAACTCACTTTCCTGGCTCCCTTTTAAGCCAGTGTGGAATGTATGAGGCCACTGTGTGAAATGGCCGTAATTTCTCAACTTTCTAACAGATGTTCGTTTTTGCCAAGGACCTTTCTTCTTACCAGACCTCAGTAGACTTATATGCACGCATTCTTATTTTGTCAGTCCCAAATGGCATGAGGCCTTAACAGATGAGAAAAGTGTGTCATTGTTGAAAGAAACCTATGGGCATGTGCAACAGCAAAGCTATTTTACTACGAAAAGTGTAGGTGTCAATGGACATATAGATAGTTAATCAGATAAGTTGATTTTTCTCTCTTTTTTTTGAATTTTTTTCTTTCATACTTACATGCCTGAAGTCCTCCTTCCTGTGTGAGTGTTTGCAGGTGATCATACAGTTAATTTGCTGGACAAGAAATTGCACCAGGATCTCTTTAGCCCTTGGTTAACTTCCTAACATTCTGCCCCTTTTAACTAGAGATTATATATTCTGTAAAGTATAAGATGAGAACAAAAGGGAGCTTCTGTCCTTCTTACATACAGAGTCTGTGGTAATCTGTCATCTCAGTGGTCTGTCATCAGTTCTGGCTCCTTGTCTGTTACAGAGACCAGTTCAAGGTCTCTGTCTTGATGTTGGAATCCCTCTGTTGGTGCGTCTGCTTGGGGTTGCCTCTCTGCTACAAGCAGATCCTCCTACAGGTACATTCCACTGGAACTGTGTACCAGTGGAAGGGGAAGGCATGCATGTGTGGGATGTAAACCTTACACATTCCCACAAGATAAAAATGACAGCAGTCTTCACTGTTCTTGGAATTATTTAATTTCTTCAACTCATCATTCCTTTGACTATCACTTTATGCCCATGCAACATGCAACCGCATGTTATTTCCCACACACACAATCATAAGCACATAAGCACACACAGCCGCCAAGCAGCTGTAACTCCAATTCTGTGACCTATGCAAGCCACTTCTGCCACAGTGAATAGGAAGGAAGACTTGATACGAACCCTTTCCATTTTATATACTTTTGTGTCCTTTACAGAAAAGATTGAATAGCTGGTTTAGACAAATGCGTGTCTAAATAAAACCTACATATGTCTATATGCATATAAACAGAGGAGAAAATAAACACTATTACAGTATTTTAGTAAATAAAAAGAACCTGTATATTCTGTTGTGAAAGACATGTAAAATGATAATGTGGCCAAGAAAGATAGTTGTACTTGCTTTAAGCTCCAGAAGTGTGATGTGCTTTAGGTAAGAGCACTCATTTGAAAGCAGAAAGGGATGGACATGAACTGTGAGAGCCATTAAACTGCGAGAGCCATTAAACTGCAGCTGAAGTCATCCTTTAGTGCCTTGTAGGTTATGGCTAAAAGGTTACAGTGTGTTAAGTGAAATATCAAGCTGAATTACTTCTAGCAGCAAAGCATTGCCGTGCAGCCAGTATGCGCTTCACTGCCCTCCCTGTTTCACCACCTCCATTTAATTCTTCTCCAGGTTTGGTCTTTATCTTCACATGACCCCCTCCAACTGAGAGGGGAGGCAGTCAGTGCCCTATCTCTGTGGTTGTCACCATTGTTGGTTTTTTCTCCTTCAGTGAACAATTAATAATCCTTCTCTGTGAGAGTAAAGCTGGCAGCTATGGTTTTCACCATGGTTTTTTAGCATACAAAGGAAGCTTAAGTTCTATTATACAGACAGAACAGATAGATTAAAAAAACCCACTTTTATGACATCCTGCTACCATTGCAAATTTAATAGCTTTAATTTACCAGATATTTTCAGTAGATCCTTAAGCTCAAAATTCTGTTTCTTGATTCTAGATCTCAAGTACCTGCATGGTCAAACAAAGATAGCATTGTTGATTCAGACAGAGATATTTCACAAAAGAAACTGGCAATATATTGTGTGATGTGGATCTTCATTTTATGGGAGCTCCTCCTCTGCTAGAGGAAGAAGATGAGCTTCAGTCAGCATGAAGTGAGGTGGGAGACCTGCAGCTGGTGTAGCAGTGCTTGTACTTTGCTGCAAGCTGCAGCTGCCTTAGCCAGTTCCCATGAACTCATGAACTGTCATAATACATACAGAGAAGGTCTTAGTTTTCTTTTTTTTTCCTTTGAGGCCTTTTGCTCGTGACCTATTCTCTTTCTCAATTACTCTGTGCATGAGCAAACACTGTGTGAGTTAGATGCAGCACTCTTTTCAGTATACAGCTTGACACTTTGTTCCTGGGGTCTGCCCTTATTTACCACATCTGAAAAATCAGGCACTTGGGTATCTAACTATGGATTTGAATGTGCTGCTTAAAGAATGTATGTTGAAAAATAAAGACCTACTCCTTTTTAAATTGAGCTAGTTCATTTGGATTATAGTTCTGTTCTGGTTAAAGTTAAGGTCAGATTTTATAATTAACAGCAACAGTTTTCTTTTGGCCAACCTGCAGTAAGGCTAAGTTTCAATGTCTGTCTTTAGAAATGTGTATGTCTTAAAAAACATGGAACTCACCTAACTGAGGGCTGTCTTCTTGTATTTTCTGGTAATTAGTAAAGGTTAGACTTTACTTCATGGGAACATGTCAAGTACTACAGACATCTCACATTCTCAAGACACGTGTGCTAGAACAATGCCAGATATTCATGAAACACAGTTAAAAATGGGAATAGTGAAAACCAAGCAAGCGACCATCCTTTATTAAAATATATATTGAAGTGTTGGCCTAGACTTACGTGATAGAGTGTTAAGTATCATTTGATCTCATTTCCTACTGTTTTAACTGCTTTAGCCACACAGTTTGGCACCTGAAGGCTTCTGTGTGGTTCTGGCCAAGTATTAATATGTGAATGTTGCTTTCCCTAGTTGCAGTCTATTGCCAGACTTGGCATAGGGAAGCAAGAAAATTACCATTACAGCTGAGCAGTTTGTTTTGTTCTCTAATGAAAATGGTTATTCCTGGCCACAACTGAAAACATCTTTCTTCCAATATGTTCAGTTCACATTTATGCTATACATGTTATGGCACTGGGTGTTTGAAAATCCCATTGGAAAGGAAATTTTAAAATCACTAACGTATTGCCACAGCTTATACGAGGCAGCTCACAGAGTTTTTATTACCAGAAACAGTATCCTTCCAGCTTTACTAGTTCTAGTTTTACCAGAATCATACTTTAAGGGGAAAAGTCAGGTCTTCTGAAAATCTCACTAGATCTATAAAATGTAAATAGGCGGAAATGTCTATTTTCTTATTTTTATGTTCAGTTCAGCTGCCACAGTCAAGTTTAAGAAAACCCCGCAACTTGTATTCCCTTGACATGGAAGCTCACTAACAGCCAAACCTTTCTTCTCCAGCTGCAAACACATGCGTTTAGTGAGCACTGTGAAGAAAAAACTACTGTAAAGTTAATGCACCAGCTGTGTAACGAAGTCAGATGTTAATTTTTTCAAGGAGCTGGCATTTCAAGGCTGTATTGCATTCTCCTCTCCATTCAAACTTCTTTAAACAAACCTGCTTTGCATTTCACCTGTGGCCTACCTGGCTGCATGCCTTCTTGGGGCCAGATCTTAGCTTTACCATATTGGTATTGTGTAAACAGTCAATTGATAACATTGTTAATCTTGTGTGACTCAGATTCACAGACGGAACAAGTAAATACAACAGAAAATGAGGCTCAGGGTAATTTGGAGGACAAATATACAATTTTCATGAAAAGTTTAGTTCATTGGAATATATAATATAAAACATGAACTTATGTTATTTCTAATTTGTAATTCTGATTTTATCAGTACTAACAGTGTGCACATGCACAGAACTGCCAAACTCTGCCTTTTGGAAATGTGAGCCAGATAAATAAACCACAGTAGAAATGTAGAACAGAGTCCAGCCCCCAAAACCTTAGCTGGAAATACTTTTTTTTTGCTGTAAATATTCTCACTTGTTACATGACAGATTCTCAAACTAATTTGGCAGGGGGGAGGTGGGGGAGTGTTACTTAATGAAGTTTGACAGTTTTCATCAGAAAGGGAAACAAAAGAACACCTATAGAAACTCCCATTAGTATTTCCTAAGTCTTAAATGGGAATTGTCAATGTTGAAAAATAGACCTTATGCTCTGTGATAATTTATCTCACAATTATATGAAAATCTACTTCTTATGTCAATGTCCAGTATAAATTATGTTCTTTCCTCACACACATGAATTCCGACATGCACTTTGAGTGATTTGTGGTCTACATTTTTTCATACATTAACTATAAGAGTCTATTCCCCGATTGGAACAATTTTTGTCTTCTATCTTCTGAGATAGAATTCCAGGTTCTCCAGAACTGTCATTGTTACAGAGTATTAGACACAATTTCCCCAGCTTAGATGAGGTGTAGCTGTAGTGTGTATTTCTCTCCTGGTGTCACAAGGCTAAAAGTCACACTCACTTGTTATTGTTTAAAATTAAGTTAGTGAATATAATTTTGTTAGTACAACTGCTAACATCTCCTGTGCATAGGATGCATAAATACACAGTGCACCTGTTCTGTCTCTCCACAGCAGTTAAACTGATCCTACACTTACACAGTTCTAAGTTACCATTTTGGTTTCATCATGTCACATTGAGATAAAATATGAACAGCTGGCTACTTTCAATAGGCTTTGCAGGCAGTGCTGTAAAATAAAGATAACTCAATGGAAAGAATGTTTTCTCATGTTTGCCTAAATGGCATTATTAAGAGGGCTAGAGAAGTAAGACTCCTCCATCTGTGTAACACATTCCATTAATTCATTTGTTGGAGAGTCTGCTCACTTACTGACTCAGTTTTCCTCTGCAGTTAATTTCTTCTTTATTTTATTTTTATTGTGTCAAAAAGATCCTTTGTATTTCATATAGCATACAGTGTGTCCTGTGATTTTTCTTTTCTGCTGCCTGAAGTGTAGTTTTCCCCTCATGGCATTTTCCTTTCCAGCAAGAAATGAGAGGGGTTTGTATGTTTTAATTTACTGTTGGGAGAAAGAGAACTATTTATTCAGTGATTCTCTGGCTATCAGTATTGTAGGTTTTCTTCCACACCTGCAAATCCATGAGTGCCTAAAGAATGGTTTGTGAGCATAGAAACTCAATGAGCGGGTTTAGCAAGAACTCCTTTCTCTCCTTACATGCCATGAATCTCACATAAGGGCAGCTATACTGATGAAAGCACGTAGACTTTTGTAAGTACACAAATAAATTCCCAGGCTGGGGCAAGCAGCCCTGTTGCCCACACATCTCTCATGGGTTTTGCCAAAAGAGAAGAACCTTCTAAACTCTAAGGTTCTAGAAATGGAGACAATTTTTTGGCATCATGTTTTCAGATTTACCCACAGAGTAATGTATGACAAAGGAGCAGTGTTTCAGGCAGAACTGCCCCAGAAAAGATCCTACTGCTACATTTCTACCAGTAAAAATGAGTTGAGCTCACTAACACTTTTATTGAACAGAGGCAAGAAAACCCTAAAATGTGTCTTACAGACATCATTAATGGATTGCTTTATGTACAGTGTATGTGAAGAGGTGATTATACCTCGTATTTGAAAATCAAGGAGAGCTTTGAAAGACTGGATTTTTTTACTTGAGATGGCAGAAGATACTGAGCTGGTAGGGGTTTTGTGGATCACTCTCTCCTTAACACTCTGTATAATGTGGTTCCAGCACTAGTAAACTAACAGGATTTCATGGTCTCGCTATTCTTGAATGCCACCACACTGAGGGCTAGAAATTCTCCTGATTTCTAGGCTGGTTTTGTCATGGCCATCTTATGCTTATTTGTTCCCATATCAGCACCATCTTTCATCGTCAGTGGCCCTTCTCTCTGTTTTGCCTGGTGTATATACACAGTATTCTTATTCCCTCTCAGCCTTTGTTGTACTGGGTTAAAAAAACCAGCTATTTTAGACTCCCCTCCTCAGATAGTTTTGCCATTCCTGTGATTACGTTGATTTCTTTTTCTACAGTCTACAATGCAAATCAGGCTTTTTCAAGCATGGATGATCAAAGCTGTTCCAGATAAGCTCTCACTAGTGCTCTGTATAATAGCATGCATGCTTCTAATTTCCACCCCATTCCTCAGTTTATCTTAGGATCATATCACATGGAGAGGGCAGGAAGGTCATGGTTGTGATGTGATCAACTTTGCATACCAAAATTTCTTCCCCTCTATAGCTTCTAACTGATGTCTTTCATTTCTATTAGAAATCCCTGACACTAATTTCCATTACCTTATACTTTATGCTATAAAATTTCATCTCACTTCAGTCCTGGTCCTCAAGGTCATTAAATTCTCCCTGTGTTAAATTCCAGTCCTCCTTTACATTATCATGAAACATTACGTATGCTTCTTTTCAAAGGGATAATGGACATATATCAAATCTTTCATGTACTTCTGTTTCTTCTTTATAAGCAAACTGAATTTCAGATATTTAACTTCAATGTCTACTTCTTACTGACAACACACAGATATAGAAGAAAAACACAAATTGAAGAGCCAACACAGATTGTCTGGGATGACTTTTCAATAGGAACACATTTGTTACACTACCAAGTGTATTCAGTTCTTGATACTGTTCCAAGAAATGACAAATGTTCAAGGTTATTCCTGAATCAAAGGCAAACCGTGATGCACTGTAGAGTTCCACCATAGCTATATTTTTTTAATAGAAGTGGGAATTCTATGTTGTTACTTGGAAAACAGTTTAGCAAATCCATGTCCGAAATGATTCATCAGATATCATGCAAGCATCCCAAAGATAAACTTGCAACTTAAATAGGACTAAAGGATAATTTTTTTGTCTAACTTCAGTTTCTCATCCAATACATATGGAGAAGAAACCCCTTTCTTTGTTCAACATAGAATTTCTTGATTGTGTTTATGTAAAACCAACAAAGAAGCATTAATATAAAATAATCTAAAACTGTAGCATCTCATCTTATCTACCAGGCTGCCTCACTGCATGATACTGTGTGTTTCCAGATACTCTTCTGTCTAAATGACAGCACATTTGATGGAATGATGCAAACAATGTAAGTGTAAAGGGTTTTGGTAGCAGAGACTGTAGATCAAGAAGTGTTAATGCATTGTGGCAACTACAAACATTTGCCATAATGAACTTCTTAATTAGTTCAGAGTATTTAGTCAAGGCAGGCAGTATCTTTGTGGTTTCATAGTATTACTACAATTTTTGCCTGACATTTGGAAATGTAATGCAGCTGTAAGGTAATGGACATTTCTGACCCCGTACATGCCACTGGGTGTACCCAAAAACAGTTTGATTTTTACACAGCTTGTAAAGTTCTTTGAATGTTGGGGGATTTTTTTAATAGTCCAAAACACTCTTTGCAAGCTTGTAAGGTTCAGATGCACAAATTTACATATGGAATTTCTATTGGAAGCAAATGAGAGTTCAACACCATTTATGCCTTTGAAAAGTCTCCCACCGGGAGATGATCTTAATGCCTTTCCTTCCATCTCTTTCTAAAGAAATCCAGAATGTTCTAAAAGGATCTGGATTGCACATTTCTAATCAGAGAGATGTGAATGAAAAAGTATTTGTAACAGAACATAAATGTAAAATCTCCTCAGAAAGGTTTGGATATGTGCATCATGGATGCTGTCCTAAGAGGTGGCAGTTTACTGACACTGTTCATGCCTTTTTTCATCAAAATATATATAAAGAATATGTAATTCTCTGATAATAATTCAATATAGTGCTATTGTTTTGTACAATACATGCATAAAGGATCTATTTTTGAATCTATATCAACTTGCATTTTATTTTTAGTTCTTCCAGGCAGTGACAAATAGTATGATCTGTGTGTTTGCATGCAGTGTGTTAGCTACTATCCATGCACAACAGAATAAAGAGTTTCAGAAAAGCATAAGTACAGTCCAAGGACTGTCTTGCAATGATATCTGAGCAAATTCAGGGTCTTCCAGAAGAGCTTCTTAGAGGACAGCAGCATAAGGATGTAAGCAAAAGAGTTGGTTAAAACACAAAGAAAGAGCAAATGCAGAAGGATATTTGAAAAGTTTCTAAAGTCTTCATTTGTAGCCATGTTGAATAACTACTTAAAAAATGTGAGCAAAAAATGATAAGTCAAAATTGAGGGGTTTATGTTTTATTAGAAAACATATTCAGTTTGAAATACAAAACGGAAGTTGGAGGGATGTAAGTTCAGCTGAAATGTGGTGTTTTGCACTTCATCTGTAATTGCAAAATGAGAGAATTTTATTCAGTCACAATATTTATTTCAGGTTCTCTCTTCATTTTCTCTTGCACTCGGATTACCAGTGCGATGCTGCCTTTCATGACCACTAACCTAAATAAGTAATTTTCATTTTTATAGGTTCTCAACCTAGTACAGTCCTATGTCACGCTGAGAGTCCCCTTGTACGTCTCTTATGTTTTCCACTCCCCGGTGGGTGTAGGAGGCTGGCAGCACTTCGACCTCCAGTCAGAGCTCCGGCTGACTTTTGTGTATGACACTGCCATCCTGTGGAAGGATGGGATCGGCAGCCCACCTGAAGCAGAGCTCCAAGGTGAGTGTTGGATTTCTTTGCATTGAACTCATGTTCTGTAACCAAGAGTATAATTTGCACACAGTAAGATGATTTTTCAATAATTCTAATACTAAAAAAGTAATAGTATATCACTTATTATCAGTTGCAAACACTCTGTTATACCTTAGCACTCACAGTTCTCTGCTGGGGTGTTTAAGAAAACTATGTAAAGTTGATATCAGTTTTATTGCAAAGAAACATAATTGTCTTGTTTGAAGTACACATGAAAAAACTAACACATTTATTTATACTCAGAACTTCAAGGTTCATTATGTATTCATATTCTGTTACCATACAAGATGCTTGCACTTTAATGAAAACAAAATCAGAAACTTTTCTGTGCTATCATTTTTTACTGGCCATGAATGTTCAGTTTTGGAAACTTTTGATATTTTAAACACATTAATTGTGAAACATTCAAAAGATATAGGAATATGTAATGGGTATAATAGCCTATGTGTTAGAGTAGTAAACTGTGAAGCATTCTTTAAATGTGATAGATACTATCAATAAGTGTTTGTAACTATAATTAGTCACAAATCAAACTCTTAACATTACAGAATTTATCTTTGCAAAAGATTATTTTATTTTTTAAAAAATAAAGACATACAGATGTCTGTGAAAATGTATGTTTAAACCTATATGCTTCTTTGTTCTATTTATGCAAATTTCTTTAGTATTCATCAGCATTAAGCTTAAGTGTTCCATATCTGTCTCAGCCTATGGTAGAATAGAGGCACCAGCTACAATTATGTATGTACGCTCACACAGTTTCAGGACTCCAGTGAACATAAAACCATTCTTTGTTTCTACAAACCCTGTATATGGGCTACAGAAGTCATTGCTATGTGATTTCTGTCCTCATGTTGAGAACAGTAAATGAGGGTGGCAAGGGGACTCTACAGTGCATGAAGAATGAAGCACATGTCATGCCATGCCTAAAGAATAAGCCACATACCACAAATCATATGATGTACTAGACACTGACTAACAACCAGATTTAATCCTCAGCTATGTGGCGCATCTATGCCACCATTTTCCTGCCTTTAATGCTTAATATTTTATTCTCTGTTTAAAGACCTGATGGCCAGGTGTTTGGAGATGCTGAACATTGGCAGCTCCCTTTGACAACAGCTAGAACAAAACACATGATAAACACAGTAAGGTAGTGGAGGATAGACCCCCAACAGATCCCAAACTGATTTGGGCAGTATTTTCTCACTCTTCAGCCTTGTACAATGAGCATCTGTTTTTCTGGGCAGGAAGAGGTTAACAAATCTCCAATTTATTTCCATACCTCTGGATAGATATAGTTGTTCTACATATATTCTACTTATAACTGTAAAGCAGTCAAGGTCTTCTAAAGCCATATTTCATACATGTATGTGTATTTCTGATGTACCAATAGATATAATTGGTAGAGGTGTTTTTGTATGGGTGATATACATTCACATTGGTGAGGGTGTTATGTTTCTGACACGTTCATGGAGGAACATTCCTCTTTCCTTCTTGCTCCTGGCAAGCAGAATGGTGGCACATCACTGGCTGTCTGTAAAGGGATGCTGGAGGTAACACCTGAACTCTGAAGCTTTGCAGAACTCTAGAGAAAAAAAAGACTTGGCTGCAAGCTACAACAATAAACCTCTTCTGACATATAAACAAGACCTTGTAACCTGAAATTAGGAAATATTAGGCCCATGTTTTGGGCCAAATTCATGCCAGAAATTTCCAGCAATGCAAAGTCAGAATGAGTTTCACAGATTCAAGCACCCTCAAGCCGATTGCCATGGAAGCCACAAGCAACAGCTGGTGGGTGATGCCTTGAGAGGGTAGATAGGGAAACACTGATAAAAAGTATCATTGAAGCAGCTTTCACTGGTAGGAGTCAGCTTGAATACCTAGTGAGAACATAAGTATTCTTCCTTCTATAGAACCTACTGGCAGCTCACAATGCTATTACCTGAACACAAGTACAGCCTGTGCTGTGGACTTTTGCCTACTAGAGCAGCTGTGTGGGTAGGCATGATGATATGGCATATGATAACATATAAAACCATGACTTTGCAGGGAAGTTCAGTATGTGTTTTGGAAAGCTGAAGCATTCTGAAAACTCTAGGCCCTACTGGATAAATTCTTGCTCAAGAAGAATCTTGAGTCAACCCAAAAGGTACCATCAGGCCACCTCCCAGATAACTGACATGACAAAGAGCGGAGTTGGTGTTTCACAGAAGTATGATTTATTTGTCATCTGCAAGCGGAATAAACTTTGTGAATTGATTTCTGCTGCCAGGTTCCCTCTACCCAACCAGCATGCGTATTAGTGAAGAGGGGCGCTTAGTTGTCAACTTCAAGACCGAAGCCCGATTTCATGGTCTGTTTGTGATGTCCCATCCTGGTAAGCTTAATCTACACTTTAGCAGTACTATAAAAGCAAAGACACCCCTCCCTATTCACTTTTCTTGTTTCTGCTACTAATAGC